>NC_069362.1:44573409-44876439 GCF_021730395.1 Mercenaria mercenaria
ACGCTGTCTCCTTTAGTTTTTACTAATTTGTTTTATTTAATATTAACAACTATCCGCTTCTGGAAAAACCAGTACTGGTGTCATATGAGAAGTCATGGACGTGACACCAGTGGGGCTCGAACCCATGACCCAAGGATTGAGCGGCCAACACCTTATCCACTAGACCACCACTCCCCTGTCTCCTTTGACAGCTGTTGTTAATTTTGTATTCATTTTAAGTAATGATTGGTTAAATAATTTGGTGTATCTCTCATGTTTCACTTTACTGCAAAATTCTTTTACAGGCCATTTGTATGATAAGGTGAATTTAAGAAAAGATTCCAAAAGTTGAAAGAGTAAGTGAACTATTAGTTTTTTCAAAGTATTTTTATGCCCTCTTTCCTTGCCATTGTTAGTTAGTTCTTGGTATAGAGGTTAGTCATGCCCATTGTTTTACACCAGAAATGTTGCAGTGTTTTAAATACTCATCTTGTATGAAGTGAATTTTAGCAGTATGTTAATCAGTCAAAGGTTTCTAGATTATAATAATAATTTCAGTCAGTATAATGTTTAATATTATTTATATATATATATGTGTGTGTGTGTGTGTGTGTGTGTGTGTGTGTGTGCGTGTGTGTGTGATTTACATGGCCAGCCACGGAGAAATGATAAATTGTTTTTTTTTTTCTTTTTCCAGTTCCAGTTCAATCTATTCAGTGCATTATGTGATACCGTCTGTTGCAAATGAGGATTTGAAATCTTTTTTCGAAGAGGAAACAGGGTAAGCAGATTTATTATTTAATATTACTATTAATTAAAACGCAGCAATACCTTTATTTCAGTGTGTTATTTAAAGACTTCTTGAAGTGACAATTTATTACTTTACAGCATTTTATGAGAAAAAGAAAGATATACTTTTCCTATTACATTTACTTCATAACAGCGGGTGTTAAGTGCTGTGTTGTGGCCATAAAAAGTCACCCCAACTTCATTTCAGTGTTGCTGTATTTTCTGGTCATTTGGGATCATTGATTTCAACTCATTTAGATTTCAAGATTGAATACCGCTTAAGTGGGTGATAGGGGGTGTTGGCAGTATTGCAATTTTCATTACTGCTCATGAACAAAATCAATCAAATAAAGTCTTCTATTTTCACAGTTTACCTTGTTCTTTGTGCTTTTCTGTGGATCTACTTTTCAGGTTATATTCTTTTATGAATATATACAGAAATGTAACATTACTTTGTTTCAGTCAATCGGAGAACTATATTTATAAAGTGATGGTGAAGGAGGCAATGATAACAATAATGCAGGAGGTGAGAGGTCTATTAGACTTGAACAAAGACATATTTGTATTTTATAAGACAATTTACAATAAATATTTCATATTTTGATAGATAAATCATTTACATACCTCCACCTCTTTGTGTATTTAGCGTTAGGAGATTTGCATTTTCTAGAACAAGTTACCATATATTAACATGGAGCACATTATGATAATTTTGGAATGCACTACCATATAATTTAAAAATTGCGTTAAGTTCAGTTATTAGTGACCAAAAAAATTTTTAAAAAATGAACATTGGATTGTATATTAAAGTTTTGTTCCATTGTTAGGCCATAGGTGACGAATATGAAAATGTGGACGTGGAGCTGCGGAAAACAGAGGGGAAAACTACAAATAAATCCAATTCACTTCTGTTGAATTGTAAGTAAACCACATTTATAAAACTCATGCAGAAATGTAGTCCTCCCACTTTGCTTAACATGGAGAGCAGGGTCGTGACTTCGATTCCCGGCTTGGGCATATGCTCTATTTGAAAAATACATTGTGTCTGAAATCATTCTTCCTCAACCTCTGATAATTCTTGTGGGTAACTTGGAAGTTACTTGCGGAGAAAAGGTTTGTACTGGTACAGAATCTAGAAACACTGGTTTCTGCTGATACATAACTGAAATACTTGTGTGGAAATGGTTTTAAATCCAGAAACAAAAAGAAATCCAAAAAATAAGCAAAATCAAACATATATGTCTTTCCTGAAGTGCAGTCAGTTTCTAAGTAAAACCTGAAAACATTAAAAAAAAAAATTTTTTATCTTTTACTTCAATTCCCTTTTAGTACACACTGTTTATCGTATTCAATTAATGTGATCAATTTGAAAAAATGTATCTCTATGAATATACATATTCTATGTGATTCTGATTATGTGAGAAATGTGCATGTTTATTTTTATTCAGATATAAGAAATGTGCATTTTTATTTATATTCAGATATCATGAACGACAGAGAAAAGTACATCCAATTACACAAGAGGAATTAATGCATGATCTGCTCCATTACAAGTTATTTGTGACACTATATTGATCTGAATTCATACGACTAGAGGTCGTTAAAGTCAAGTACCCAGGACTTTTATTTTCCCTGCTGTAACAATTGCTCTACATTGTCTAATATGTTGAAAGATTTATTTCACGTGACCATGCAGTTGAAAGATGTTACACCATATGTTCTTCATGATTGTGCGTGATCATGCAAGTGTGTTGATTGGAAATAAGTTATTTGCAGAATTATATTCCTCATTTCAAGTGCACCATTTAACTACTGCATGGACTGTCGTGACAATTTGCATGGGTGTTCCTTGGATTAAATTCATATTCAAATAAATGTTTAGAATTGGATATGATTGTAACTTTTCTGCACGGCTGATATTAATATAAAGTTTTTTATATGTATTGCAGTCATTTCTGATTAACTCTTATTGTACCCCCGACAGCAAAGTTGTAAGGGGGTGTATACTGGTTTCAGGTTGTCTGTCTGTCTGTCTGTCCGTCTGTCTGTCCATCTGTCCGTAGACGCAATCTTGTGCGCACCATCTCTCCTTATCCCCTTGACAGAATTTAATGACACTTCACACAAGTGATCAGTACCAACAGTAGTTGTGCATGGGGCATGTTAGGTTCTTTTAGAAAAAAAATTTGCAGAGTTATGGGACTTTGTTTTTTGTTACTATACTATATACATAGACACAATCTTGTGCGCACCATCTCTCCTCATCCCCTTGACACAATTTAATGAAACTTCACACAAGTGATCAGTACCAACAGTAGTTGTGCATGGGGCATGTTAGGTTCTTTTAGAAAAAAAATTTGCAGAGTTATGGGACTTTGTTTTTTTTGTTACTATACTATATACATAGACACAATCTTGTGCGCACCATCTCTCCTCATCCCCTTGACACAGTTTAACGAAACTTCACACAAGTGATCAGTACCAACGTAGTTGTGCATGGGGCATGTTAGCTTCTTTTAGAAAAAAAATTTGCAGAGTTATGGGACTTTTTTTTTTTTGTTACTATACTATATACATAGACACAATCTTGTGCGCACCATCTCTCCTCATCCCCTTGACACAGTTTAACGAAACTTCACACAAGTGATCAGTACCAACGTAGTTGTGCATGGGGCATGTTAGCTTCTTTTAGAAAAAAAATTTGCAGAGTTATGGGACTTTTTTTTTTTTGTTACTATACTATATATATAGACACAATGTTGTGCGCACCATCTCTCCTCATCTCCTTGACAAAATTTAATGAAACTTCACACAAGTGATCAGTAACAACAGTAGTTGTGCACGGGGCATGTTAGGTTCTTTCAGTGACAAAAATTGCAGAGTTTGGGACTTTGTATCTTGTTAACATACTATGTTACATACAGTCTGCATATGCAATCTTGTGCATGCCTAATCTACCAAACCCTTGCACACAATTTAATGAAACTTCACACAAGTGATCAGTACCTGAACCCTAGTTGTGCATGGTGCATGTTACATTCTTTTAGATAAATATTCTGCATAGTTATGGGACTTTGTTTTTTGTTACTATACTGTATACATACAGTCTATATATATATACAGTCCACATAATTATGCAATCTTGTGTGCGTCAAATTGCAATGTACTGTGGTCAGTGCATGGGGGGGGGTACATTCATCACCTTTAGTGATAGCTCTAGTTATTTTGGGAATTCCCAATTAACAGCATTTTTGTTGCCAATATAACATCTGAAATTTTTATATGGTTTGTATAGTAAGGCAGTCCAGTTTGCATATGGGTTATTTGTAAACATATTTTTGCAAATGCCCTGCAGAAGTAAGATTTGGAAGCTTACTTTAAACCGATATCCTACTCCATATAGAAATAAAATTAAACTTTTATACTGTATTTAAACATGATATGTAAATGTACAAAACATGTTTTAGACTTATCTGTCAATTGTTAAAAGGTGTATGTCCCTTTGAATATACATGCATGTCAGTTCGATTATTAATTGCCTTTACTATCTGACAAATAAATTTGAAAAACGAACACTTCAACAGCTTTCTTCGATATTCATTCACTTTCATCAAAGAACATATCAATGTCCCTACATCTTAAAGATAAGGAAAAGTTATGCCATTTTAAATATAATACGAATCGATTTTAAAAAAGCAGTTAAGAAAATGTCCCGAAGTTTGAGCCAGTGGAAACTATTAATTATGATATAAATATGCTATTACTTTATACATTTCCTCGAAGTTTGAGCAAGTTGAACTAATGATTTTATTTCATATTAGTGTGGAATTGTGTCGAATTCTACACTGGGCTTTCGCCATTGATCTTGAATATTCATTTATATTATTCCTTGTGGCTTGCGCCAGAACCCGTCATTTACTATCATATAGATTTGTTTTGGTTAATACATTTCCTTGAGGTTTGAGCCAGTGGATTTATTAATTTTATATCATATAAAAGTCAAATATTGTCAGATTCTACCTTGTGGGTGCGGCACTTGAAACTGTCATTTCTTACCAGATAGACATGGTTTGACAATACATATTTCCTTGTAGTTTGAGCCATTAAACTGACATATGACAGTATCCAATCAGACCAGTATGTTAGTACATCACAAGCCAAGGATAGCCACAGTAAACTAACATTTTACTTTGTTCTCTCTGTCGAAGATATGAGTAAATTACCGGCTGCAGGGTACTAACACTTTTGTTTTTTTTTCGATTTGTTCATTATAGAAGTATATTAGGAATCAAGGATGGACACAGTTAAATAACATCTAATTCGTTCGATCTGTCCAATAAGGAAATATACTACAGGCCACTGATAGCTGCAGTGAACTATATAACTTCAATTTACTAGTTATGACCGATATATAAGTGAAGAACGGACCAGGGATAGCCACAGTGAAATGACGCTTTACTTTGTTCTGTATGTCCAATATATTCTTATACAACGGGCCAAGGATAGCCACAGTGAAATAACACTTTACTTTGTTTGATTTCAAGAATACATAAGCGTATGACAGGCCATGGATAGCCACAGTGAAAGGGCACTTTACTTTGTTCGATTTGTCCAATATTTAAGTATATTACAGACCAGGGATAGCCACAGTGAAATGACGCTTTACATTGTTCGATTTGTCCAATATATCATTATACAACAGACCAGGGATAGCCGCAGTGAAAGGGCACTTTACTTTGTTCTATTTGTCCAATATATTCTTATACAACGGGCCAAGGATAGCCACAGTGAAATAACACTTTACTTTGTTTGATTTCAAGAATACATAAGCGTATGACAGGCCATGGATAGCCACAGTGAAAGGGCACTTTACTTTGTTCGATTTGTCCAATATTTAAGTATATTACAGACCAGGGATAGCCACAGTGAAATGACGCTTTACATTGTTCGATTTGTCCAGTATATCATTATACAACAGACCAGGGATAGCCACAGTGAAAGGGCACTTTACTTTGTTCTATTTGTCCAATATATTCTTATACAACGGGCCAAGGATAGCCACAGTGAAATAACACTTTACTTTGTTTGATTTCCCCAATATATAAGCGTATGACAGGGCATGGATAGCCACAGTGAAAGGGCACTTTACTTTGTGCGATTTGTCCAATATTTAAGTATATTACAGACCAGGGATAGCCACAGTGAAATGACGCTTTACATTGTTCGTTTGTCATATATCATTATACAACAGACCAGGGATAGCCGCAGTGAAAGGGCACTTACTTTGTTCTATTTGTCCAATATATTCTTATACAACGGGCCAAGGATAGCCACAGTGAAATAACACTTTACTTTGTTTGATTTCAAGAATACATAAGCGTATGACAGGCCATGGATAGCCACAGTGAAAGGGCACTTCACTTTGTGCGATTTGTCCAATATTTAAGTATATTACAGACCAGGGATAGCCACAGTGAAATGACGCTTTACATTGTTCGATTTGTCCAATATATCATTATACAACAGACCAGGGATAGCCACAGTGAAAGGGCACTTTACTTTGTTCGATTTGCCCAGTATTTAAGTATATTACAGACCAGGGATAGCCACAGTGAAATGAAGCTTTACATTGTTCGATTTGTCCAATATATCATTATACAACAGACCAGGGATAGCCACAGTGAAAGGGCACTTTACTTTGTTCTATTTGTCCAGTATATTCTTATACAACGGGCCAAGGATAGCCACAGTGAAATAACACTTTACTTTGTTTGATTTCCCCAATATATAAGGTATGACAGGCCATGGATAGCCACAGTGAAAGGGCACTTTACTTTGTACGATTTGTCCAATATTTAAGTATATTACAGACCAGGGATAGCCACAGTGAAATGATGCTTTACATTGTTCGATTTGTCCAATATATCATTATACAACAGACCAGGGATAGCCACAGTGAAAGGGCACTTTACTTTGTTCGATTTGTCCAATATTTTTCTTATACAACGGGCCAAGGATAGCCACAGTGAAATAACACTTTACTTTATTTGATTTCCCCAATATATAAGCGTATGACAGGCCATGGATAGCCACAGTGAAAGGGCACTTTACTTTGTGCGATTTGTCCAATATTTAAGTATATTACAGACCAGGGATAGCCACAGTGAAATGACGCTTACATTGTTCGATTTGTCCAGTATATCATTATACAACAGACCAGGGATAGCCACAGTGAAAGGGAACTTTACTTTGTTCTATTTGTCCAATATATTCTTATACAACGGGCCAAGGATAGCCACAGTGAAATAACACTTTACTTTGTTTGATTTCCCCAATATATAAGCGTATGACAGGCCATGGATAGCCACAGTGAAAGGGCACTTTACTTTGTTCGATTTGTCCAATATTTAAGTATATTACAGACCAGGGATAGCCACAGTGAAATGACGCTTTACATTGTTCGATTTGTCCAATATATCATTTTACAACAGACCAGGGATAGCCACAGTGAAAGGGCACTTTACTTTGTTCGATTTGTCCAATATATTCTTATACAACGGGCCAAGGATAGCCACAGTGAAATAACACTTTACTTTATTTGATTTCACTAATATATAAGCGTATGACAGGCCATGGATAGCCCCAGTGAAAGGGCACTTTACTTTGTTCGATTTGTCCAATATTTAAGTATATTACAGACCAGGGATAGCCACAGTGAAATGACGCTTTACATTGTTCGATTTGTCCAATATATCATTTTACAACAGACCAGGGATAGCCACAGTGAAAGGGCACTTTACTTTGTTCTATTTGTCCAATATATTCTTATACAACGGGCCAAGGATAGCCACAGTGAAATAACACTTTACTTTGTTTGATTTCCCCAATATATAAGCGTATGACAGGGCATGGATAGCCACAGTGAAAGGGCACTTTACTTTGTTCGATTTGTCCAATATTTAAGTATATTACAGACCAGGGATAGCCACAGTGAAATGACGCTTTACATTGTTCGATTTGTCCAATATATCATTATACAACAGACCAGGAATAGCCGCAGTGAAAGGGCACTTTACTTTGTTCTATTTGTCCAATATATTCTTATACAACGGGCCAAGGATAGCCACAGTGAAATAACACTTTACTTTATTTGATTTCCCCAATATATAAGCGTATGACAGGCCATGGATAGCCACAGTGAAAGGGCACTTTACTTTGTGCGATTTGTCCAATATTTAAGTATATTACAGACCAGGGATAGCCACAGTGAAATGACGCTTTACATTGTTCGATTTGTCCAGTATATCATTATACAACAGACCAGGGATAGCCACAGTGAAAGGGAACTTTACTTTGTTCTATTTGTCCAATATATTCTTATACAACGGGCCAAGGATAGCCACAGTGAAATAACACTTTACTTTGTTTGATTTCCCCAATATATAAGCGTATGACAGGCCATGGATAGCCACAGTGAAAGGGCACTTTACTTTGTTCGATTTGTCCAATATTTAAGTATATTACAGACCAGGGATAGCCACAGTGAAATGACGCTTTACATTGTTCGATTTGTCCAATATATCATTTTACAACAGACCAGGGATAGCCACAGTGAAAGGGCACTTTACTTTGTTCGATTTGTCCAATATATTCTTATACAACGGGCCAAGGATAGCCACAGTGAAATAACACTTTACTTTATTTGATTTCACTAATATATAAGCGTATGACAGGCCATGGATAGCCACAGTGAAAGGGCACTTTACTTTGTTCGATTTGTCCAATATTTAAGTATATTACAGACCAGGGATAGCCACAGTGAAATGACGCTTTACATTGTTCGATTTGTCCAATATATCATTATACAACAGACCAGGATAGCCACAGTGAAAGGGCACTTTACTTTGTTCTATTTGTCCATATATTCTTATACAACGGGCCAAGGATAGCCACAGTGAAATAACACTTTACTTTGTTTGATTTCCCCAATATATAAGCGTATGACAGGGCATGGATAGCCACAGTGAAAGGGCACTTTACTTTGTTCGATTTGTCCAATATTTAAGTATATTACAGACCAGGGATAGCCACAGTGAAATGACGCTTTACATTGTTCGATTTGTCCAATATATCATTATACAACAGACCCGGAATAGCCGCAGTGAAAGGGCACTTTACTTTGTTCTATTTGTCCAATATATTCTTATACAACGGGCCAAGGATAGCCACAGTGAAATAACACTTTACTTTATTTGATTTCCCCAATATATAAGCGTATGACAGGCCATGGATAGCCACAGTGAAAGGGCACTTTACTTTGTGCGATTTGTCCAATATTTAAGTATATTACAGACCAGGGATAGCCACAGTGAAATGACGCTTTACATTGTTCGATTTGTCCAGTATATCATTATACAACAGACCAGGGATAGCCACAGTGAAAGGGAACTTTACTTTGTTCTATTTGTCCAATATATTCTTATACAACGGGCCAAGGATAGCCACAGTGAAATAACACTTTACTTTGTTTTGATTTCCCCAATATATAAGCGTAGACAGGCCATGGATAGCCACAGTGAAAGGGCACTTTACTTTGTTCGATTTGTCCAATATTTAAGTATATTACAGACCAGGGATAGCCACAGTGAAATGACGCTTTACATTGTTCGATTTGTCCAATATATCATTTTACAACAGACCAGGGATAGCCACAGTGAAAGGGCACTTTACTTTGTTCGATTTGTCCAATATATTCTTATACAACGGGCCAAGGATAGCCACAGTGAAATAACACTTTACTTTATTTGATTTCACTAATATATAAGCGTATGACAGGCCATGGATAGCCACAGTGAAAGGGCACTTTACTTTGTTCGATTTGTCCAATATTTAAGTATATTACAGACCAGGGATAGCCACAGTGAAATGACGCTTTACATTGTTCGATTTGTCCAATATATCATTATACAACAGACCAGGGATAGCCGCAGTGAAAGGGCACTTTACTTTGTTTCTATTTGTCCAATATATTCTATACAACGGGCCAAGGATAGCCACAGTGAAATAACACTTTACTTTATTTGATTTCACCAATATATAAGCGTTTTGACAGGCCATGGATATCCACAGTGAAATAACATATCTCTTTGCCTTATATCGTCACTTAGGATGTATATTACCGTGAAAAGAATAGACACAGTGATATGTTCTATGGCTGTGCTCGTTGTGTCCAGTAAACTACAGGCCATGAATACCCGTAGAAAGACGACATACGACTTCATTTTATATCATTAATAGAGATGCATATCACAATATTGAAGCGTATTACAGGCGATTTTATAGAGAATGAATTTATAGGATATCATCAATATCGAAGTATTTTACAGGCCGCAGATAGACATAGTAAAACGCAATATGGCTTTGTTTGATATTTCACATGCCATGGATAGAAACGGTAAAATGCCACATGAATTTGTTTTATATCATCAGTATCAAAGTGTTACAGATTGTACGGACAGATGGACAGAGAACATTGCTTTCCCTCCCCCGTAGCCTGTCGTGGCGGGGGATTAACTAAGCCTCATAGTTTAGTATAGTATGAAGATTTCAATTTAGTGGTACACAACCGAACCCTTTCACCGCTAGCCATAATTGTATACGGTAGAGGGATAGCCAAAAGGAAAGTCCCAATTTTGTACGTGTGAAAGGAGAAGAAAGTGGTAAACACACACACATATCTTTTTCAGTAGTTTAGTTTTCGTTCCTTTGAATTTTTATGGCGCAAATACTGTTAGGTATGAAGTCACCGACCTATATTCCATAGTTACAGAACAAGCCTTATCTTTTTGTCAAATTTTAAGTTCTTGCGGTTCTGCAGTGTCTCCGTTTCGGACAGTCAAAACTTCGTCTGCACTGCAGAGCAAAAAAAAAAAAATCGCCAACTTGTTTTTTGTCCTTGCCAAGTCCCTAAACGCTAGTGTACTTTTTAAAATCTACGTTTTACTGAATTGAAAAAAAAAATCTTATATTTGAATATTTATGTATAGTTAAAAAGGTGCTTTTATTTTGTTAACAGTTTACTTCAAAACCCATGTGGCCATTTATGTACCAGTCCATTTATGTATCAGGTCTTTTATGTACCACTTTGACACCTAATGTACCACCTATATATTATATAGTAACTGTATCTTGTAGTGTAGCATTGTGAATAGGTGATAATTACCTGTGAAAACGGCTTTGATTTAATCAGCTCAACATAGAAATTGCATACAATTTATTTACATACTGTTCATTTGCCTAATTGACAATTAAATCTTGTAAATTTAACATATTATATAACACAACATGATCATGAAAAATGATAACCCACTAAGTGTCATATATGTGGTACATAAGGTGTCCAAAGTGATAGGCTCATGGTGAGCTTTTGTGACCACTCATGGTCCGTTGTGCTTCGTCCTTCCATCAACATTTTCTAAAAAGATCTTCTTGAATAGGTGATAATTACCTGTGAAAACGGCTTTGATTTAATCAGCTCAACATAGAAATTGCATACAATTTATTTACATACTGTTCATTTGCCTAATTGACAATTAAATCTTGTAAATTTAACATATTATATAACACAACATGATCATGAAAAATGATAACCCACTAAGTGTCATATATGTGGTACATAAGGTGTCCAAAGTGATAGGCTCATGGTGAGCTTTTGTGACCACTCGATGTCCGTTGTGCTTCGTCCTTCCATCAACATTTTCTAAAAAGATCTTCTTGAAAACCACTGGGCAGAATTACACTAAACTTCACAGGAATAATCCTTGGGCGGCCCCCTTTCAAAATTATTCAAAGAATTGAATTCCATGCAGAACTCTGGTTGCCATGGCAACCGAAAGGAAAAACTTTAAAAAACTTCTTGTCCAAAACCGCAGGTATAGAGCAGGCATAGAGCCTTGATATTTTGCATGTGACATCATCTAATGGTCCTGTATGAAGATTATTCATATTGTGATCCTGGGGTGAAGAGGCCCTGCCCCATGGGTCACAAGTTTTGCATAGACTTATATAGGAAAAAACTTTAAAAGTCTTCTTGCCTGAAACTGCAGGGCCTAGGCTTTTGATATTTGGTATGTTGCATCGCCTTGTGGTCCTCTACCAAAATTGTTCAAATTATGCCCCTGAGGTGGAAAGAGGTCCTGCCCTGGGGGTCCCAAATTTAAGATAGACTTATATAGGGAAAAAATATAAAAATCTTCTCGTCTGAAAGTTTAAGGCCTAGGCCTTTGATATTTAGTATGTAGCATTGCCTAGTGGATCTCTAATAAGAATGTTCAAGTTATGCCCCTGGGGTGAAAAGAGGCACCTCCCTGGAGGTCACTTGTTTATGAGTTATATAGGAATAAATACTTCAAAAATTATCAGATCATATTGCCTAGACTGTTTAATTATAATTACCTGATGACCCCATTTGGGCGATTAGGGGTCACTTGACTTTGACCTTGACCTACTGACCTACTTTCAGCCTTGAAATTTGGATGACATATACACTGACGAGAAATGAAAACGCAACACACATATGCCTGAATATATTTTTACTACAAAAGCATCACCTTGAAATGTTCAACACATACACATCTCGATACTCTATACAAATTGTGTTAATTTTACAGTCTGTTGTGATGATTTAAACCGAGATGTGTATGTGTTGAACATTTCAAGGTGGTGCTTTTTGTAGTAAAAATATATCCAGGCATATGTTTGTTGTGTTTTCATATCTCGTTAGTGTAGTTTACAACACCAATCTTAAAAGTGACTTTCAGTGACCATGAATGTGACCTACTGACCTACTTTCTAATATTTTAGCATCAGTTTGCCATTTTAAACATGTGGCTGATATTACTCAGGTGAGCGATTCAGGGTCATCACGACCCTCTTGTACTAAGAATTTCGAGCACTTTTGCTCTACCTTAGTTTTTACTAGGTAGATTTGATTCAAACTTTAAATTGCTGTTCCATATTATTAGCAACATGATTTGACTCATGGTGCATTACTCTTGCAGAAATGTTCCATGAATTTTGTCCCTTTTATACTTATTTAACGTTTTGCTAAATACATAATTTGACAGACCTAAGCTATTCAATATCTTCATCCACATTAGAGTAATTAAAGACACCAGTGACAGTTTCAGCTTCCTCAGATGTGCCCAATTTCACTATCTCGCATCGAAATAGTTGAGTGTGCTGTCTCCTGTGACAGCACTTGTTAGGTTGACTTTCCAAAGAATTGAAAGAGTTGATCTAGTCACCAGGGTGACGGTTTTGCCATCGATGTCACATGTGTAGGTTAAAAATTTGCTACAAGTTAATATCTCAGTAACCATTGCATGTACAGTCGACATTGTACTTGCAACCACCTCTTTTAAGCGATTTTTGTATTAAACGACCGGTCAAAATCCCTCTCGAACGTTTTCGGTACATAAATTCATTCCATTAAACGGTATTTTTATTAAACGACTAGCAACCACATTAATGTAGTCCAACTGGTGCAATATTCAACAAAAGTATCTATTAAGCAACCTGGTACCAAATTCCCGCCGGGCAATTCTTCACCTGTGTAATTAGCGAGTACGTTTTGCACCTGCCTAAATGCAATTAACTTTTGTAACAGTCGAACTGACGAACAATCCAGCTATAATGTTCACAGTTTGTGAAATATATATACATATATGATATATGTATGCTCATAATAATTACAGCTATATTAACAGTAAAAAATAACTGTTCTCTTCACCTGACTAAAATTCATTAAGAAACCATTCCATTAAGAGACCACTTTTTAGCAGTCCCTTGGGTGGTCTCTTAATACAATGACAACTGTATTGGAAACTTCACACAATGTTTCAAATCATCACTATTCCATCAGACCTGAAATAATCCAGTTAGATAACTCGTGGTTGAACTTAATTCAGTTAATTGCAATGTTAACAATATTTGATTAACCCTTATCACACTGGACACAATTGATTCTGCCTTTGCGGCCAGTGTAGATCATGATCAGCCTGCACATCCATGCAGTCTGATCATGATCTGCACTGTTCGCCATTCAGTCAGTATCTTTTTGGTAAGCACCCCTTTTAACAGTTAATGGTACTGTCCAAATTAAAAGATGGACAAGTTCATTATAGAAATTTAGCAAGGTAAGGGTTAACGTTTAACAGGCAGCTATCAAGCTGTATCTAAGTAACAACTATATTAATCGGATTGAAACTTTACACAATGCTTCCAAGTCATCAAACCTACATAGACATTGCTTTGTTCAATTCATTTAAAACTTATGCCCCTTTTTCTTCTTAGAAAATCTGGCTGAAGTTTTGTGTCCAACAGTCAATCTGTACTTTGATAACAGCTACATATATAGGATTGTTGGATTGAGCCTTCACACAAGAAACCTTACTCATCAAACATACTTGTACATGTACCAAAGTTAGAGAACTTTTTAAAAAATCAATTTAAATTATTGCCCTTGCAGCGATTCTTTTGCGATTTTTTACAGCAGAATACAGGCTGTTTCCTTTAGCTAAAAAATTAAAAATAGCTACATTTTCCCCTAATATTGTTGTATTTTCCCTTTAATGAATTTAAAGAAAATATTTCTTAAGATGCATTATGAATTATTTTACCAAAAACCCCACGTTGCTTTAAGTTTAGAACTTGCACAGCTGTTACGACTGGTAATTATGTTAGGCTTACTTCACATCAGGTGCCAAATTCGTAAGTACATTGGCATCAGTTCTTGCAAATTTTACTGTGCCTGTTATCATGAAAATCTAATGACTTGGTTTCAAAATTTGGATTTTCGCCTTTTTGTCTTATACTGTCCTGTACCAATGGATACTAAAAATAAGTTGTCCCTCTTTATAAAAGAATGCCATTTGTAAAGAAATAAAAGTGAACAGTTGTTCAGATCGACGTTTAACGCTAGTTATGTGAAGTTTAAGCACTGGTACATTATCGCAATTGCATCAAAACAAAGAAATGTAACAGTTCTTTAAAATCGGTGATCGAGTGTATAAAGGCGTTGAACTGTCGAGAGGTATGGTCCTCTTCATGCAGTTCCTTTCCAGCATTCAATACATATGTGAGCAAATTGATGATGCTTTTTGTAAACTTATATATATGTTTTATATGCTGTTTAATTTTCCACTCTTTCTGTCTATGATTTTTTTTTTCCATAACCTGGACCTAAGTCTTATGCAAAACATTGATAACAGTCTTGTGAGGTCACATTTCTATCTGTCACCAAATGTACAATACATTATCGTATGCCTTCAATACTTGGCAGTATCAACATAGAATTATCTTGAAAACAATTTCAGTGCTTTTGATTAAGGTGATATCTATGGAACATCAGAAGCATTTTGCAGGTTGTTTCATCAAATTTAACATAGAAATTTCAATGTTAATGCAATTCAAAATTATCTCCCCTGTTCTGTCACCTTTCAACTCCAAGTACAAAAATGTACTAACTAGGGATGTGCCTAATTATTTTCAAAAATAATTCCAATTACATTGAGAAAATTGCTAATTAAATTAAATTACAAGCCATTTTCAAAAAGTAATTAATTATTAATTACAATTATTTTGCCAAAAGTAATTAATTATAATTAATTATTTTATCTGTAACAATTCAGTCATTTGCAAAACAGTTTTTATTATTCAACATAATTATTTACAATTCAAAGCTTTTTTGACAAAATGTGCATAAAAACAGCAAATCAAATCATTTACTTAATACATGCATGTTAATATCAGCAAATGTCAGCAAGAAAACATATTGAAATTCAGTCATTCAGTTCGTATATGCAAATGTACACACTGACATTCATATGAGACAGTATCCTGCAACTCATAAAGGTTTATTGCACTTTAAGAACACGAGTGCCTCAAAATTTTTGTCTGTAAGCCTGGACCTGTCAATATCAGGTTTTCTGTACATTCCTAATTATTAGATCAAAATTTGTAATTAATTATAATTAATTAAATTACAATTATAATTAGGCACATGATCCCTGGTACTAACACATGTTAAAAATTGATGTGCTAAAGACCATGATAAAAGAAACTAACAGAACTCCTTAATCACAATGTGAAAAAGTGGATAAATATAGATTCAACATTTTGTAGGAATGTTGTCTCCCGTTATTTTCCCCTTAGATATCGCTTCTTTCTATTTTGATTGTCAGTTTTTTTAAATGGATTATTTTGTAACATTTCCACCTCCACCCCAACACTCACAAATTCCTGTTCAAAAGCTAATGTACATCTCCCTTTAAAACAGAATTTTATCAAATTTATTGATACAGTATAATATTAAACTTTTAAGTACTTGAAGTGTAATAAAAAGAAATTTGAATTTTTCATATCAAAAATTGATTTCTGTGTGATACAATTATAGTAATATCTGCCAATGATCCCAGGATATTTTTTTTTTCAGTGGAGTGAACACCAAATGTAATAATTTCTGTAATAAAAAGTAAGTGCAAAACCTGGTGTGAAAGATAGTTATACTTTACTTGTAAAACGTAAAGTAATTTTTACTAAAAAAAATTTTGCATTTTTACCAAATTTTTTTCCGCATTTTTACCATTGCCAATGTCAGATTTTAGTTCAGCACTAAAAGGCATGACATAAAGAATGATTAAACTACCTAAGTATGTTTTCACAGGTTTCTTTTTGTTCTGTCGACATCCCCTCAAAAAGTTTAATATGGTAGAAGTGTTTTTAGGTTTATTGTTAGGGTTGAAATTCATTTCCTGCTACAAGAAGTACTTTTTTCCACCATTTCTGAGCAGTATTCCCCTCCATATACCATTTAAAAAACAAGATAACGTGCATTTATGTAATTTTTTTTCCTGTGCATAATATATTTATAAAAAAAAATCAACTTTCATATTTTGCAATTCCACGCAACCCCCCACCCCCATCCCCACTCCCACTTTACTTAATATATTATGATCTGACTTTTCCCAGTTAATGGTTCTTGCCCACCATTCCCCAGAAAAAGGAAAAAAACTGTGGTTACAATGCACATGAAATTTCAAAATGATTATTTATATGTTTATAAAATCAGTTTAAAATATTACAAGATAAATTTTGTGACAGATGTTGAAATAATTATCAGTTTAAGACATTGTCCAGAAACCAACGTTTAAATTAATTATTTGTTGACATTTTGATAACATAGACCAGGGTTTAACTGTATTGGCCTAAAGCGTTGCGTCAATAACTGGTGTAAATAGAATAGACTTAAATAAAGATACCGCATACAACCCATGTCAGGTAGAAATAGTTGAGGGATTAAACGAGGCGGGAAATATATATTGTCACATCTTACTTAGTCATGTGTTTGCTTAATACAGACTAGGAATTTGGTAATGTCGTTTTACGGGTTGTTTATGAATACGGTGTTGTACATGATTATTGTCATGGGAAAACCAGGAAGGGATACTATAATATGCATTGTGTAAAAATAGAAACTTTCAGGATATATTTATGGTAAACAGGATACACTATAGTCTCATAATCATATGCTGGAGTGAGTTTAATAATATATTAAATTAAATATTTATATGTGTCGTTGATATTAATTAAATAGCGATTACCGGTAGAGTACAGAGAAGTAAAAAGTTTGAAATTATTTATGATATTATAAATATTTGTGGTTGCATTGAAAATAAAATTTTGAATATAAAGGCATGTTAATGTGTAATAAAAGTTGAATTTAATGTATGTTGTGTAATAAAACTTGAAATAACTTCAAGGGAAATATTATGGAAGATAAAATTTTGATAGAAATATCAAAAGGTATGAATCAAATTTGTGTTAATATGTATTAACTACAATGGCTTAACATCAGCTTTAAAGCATGGTATATTGTATGTGTAAATATGTAGTTGTAAGATGTGTTACAAAAAATGTGTCTACATAAGAATAAATTCCCAGACACTTAGAACATGTAGAAAACTCTTTTCTTCCAGGAACTGTTATCAGAATTATTCCAGTACTTAAGAAACTTTATGAAACTTTGAATACAGTTTACTTTAGAATCATTTAATTTTGTAGGCAAGAAATTTTAAGGTTTTTACACCAAAACAGCAATTTTTTAGGTATATATATTCATGGATTTCATGTATTGAAGATGAAATGAATGGGAAGTTAATGCATTCATTGGGATTTAATTAAAAATGTGTGGATTAATGCAACTGCTAATTTCACCAAAATCAGTCCCTCACATGTACTGGTATTAATGATTGCACAGTATAAGTTTGAACTTCTAATATATTGTATCTTTATTTTGAAAGTGTCATGCAAGTCCTTAATTCCATCTAAAGATGATGTAGGAATGAAAAGATAAAGTCCCTCAATAAGTTTCTCAAGGTTAATGCCCATTTAGTTGAATACAATGTATGGCAGTGGTTGGTTTAAACTAGTTTCCTCACACCCTTCCTCACACCCTGACATGATCATATATTGATAACTTACCAAGTTTTTTTTTTTGGTGCTGAGAAAACAAAATATATGATGAACATAAATGCAAGGTACTAAATGTGGATTTTAACCTCGCCTGTTTTCATGTCATCAGTTTGTTTTGCTGGAAATTCACTGTTAATATTGGACTTTTTTAAGTGTCGTAAATCTATAATGCTGTGTGACATCAAGTACTACTTATTCAATTTGTCTGTTTTATAATGTAATACATATTGATTCACCTTTTGTTGCGTTGTTTCCGTTACAGATTTGTGCCACTGCTGAATCTGTCACAATTGACGATGGAAAAAAGTATGTATACGAGATTACCGGTAAATCGGCATTAACCTAGAAAAGGAATTAACTTTTTTATATGTAACACAAGACAAGAAAAATAAATAAATTCACGATGGCGATGACAAAAGTGAAAGCACTGCAGTTATGGTGTAAAAAGATGGCGGATGGCTATCGGGATGTGGAGGTTCGAGATATGGCAGCCTCGTGGAAGAGTGGACTGGCATTCTGTGCTATCATACATAGGTTCAGGCCAGATTTGATGTAAGTACCATTGAATTCTAAAGGAAGATTTATATTGTTCTACAACCAAACAGGTGCTTGAGACCACCTTTGAACAGAGTATCTCTGTTAATCTGTGGCCTGCTAAATTTCTATAATGAACTGGTCCATCTTTCAATTTGGACAGTACCATTCACTGTTAAAAGGGATGCTTACCAAATTAACAAAAAGATATTGACTGAATGATGAACAGTGCAGCTCTTGATCAGACTGCATGAATGTGCAGGCTGATCATGATCTACACTGGTCACAAAGGCAAAATCAATAGTGTTCAGCATGATAAGGGTTAACTTAAAGGCCATTAGTTTCATTTCTGGTTTAAACTGAAAACAACCTGCAAATAAAGATCTGTTCACTCTCTTAAGGATGCTCTAGACAGGTTTGTGTTTTGAAAGTTCATTATAACATACAAAAGAACAGTTTCATTGTTGGTGGTATCTCTACAGCTACATCAATGTATTACATTGTGCTGAGGAACAATTGTAACTTTATAATATGGAAGAACAAGTCTGGTGACAGTTGTTTAAAGTGAGATGGATTTCACAAAGTGCAGCGGTAAAGGACTTGCTTCTGTAGTGAAACTTGGTAGCTTGATTTAGGGATACATTACCTAGTTGCTCAGCAAACACATTAAGGCTCAGACTGAACTGTACATGATGCTAGAGTTCCTTGGCCTGAGTTTGTGGGTTTGAATCTTGGTGAGAGCAGAATTTGAAGGCGCTTTTCACAATCTCCTTTACCAAGGTGCAAGCAGTCTAGAATTCCACAAAGTAGCCACCAGACATAGTAAACAAAATTTAAGTCGAGATAACTTTTTCAACTACATGACTATGTAAAATAAAAGGCTTTAAACTAAACTAGAAGCGTTATGTGTGTTCTCACATGTTGAGTGTGCTGCAAAACTAGAAGACAATCAGATAACAATAGAGAATTTCTAATGAAGATTTCTGATAGATGAAAGGATTGCGGTATGTTACATCTGCTAATGAAAATATGGTTACAAGCATATTGATTATTTCTGGCCCAAGTCATTAATTATGAAGACACTTATGTGAAACATTGATTAGGATTTTTTATGAGATTGTTATAATAGTTTGTTTTTGTAACTGCGGCCCCATTTGTAGTTCAGTAGGTAACAAAACAATGAAAATTGAGAGGTTGATAGTTTGATCCCTGAGTGTGCTGTTGTATGTTTCCTGTGCATCAGTCATATGTCCTCAGCCTCTGATTTAAGCCTTACCCTGCTAAATTTCTAAAATGGACAGGTCCATCTTTCAATTTGGACAGTACCATTAACTGTTAAAAGGGGTGCATACCAAAAAGGATACTGAATGGCAAACAGTGCAGATCTTGATCAGAAAGCAGAAAGGCAGAATCACTTGCCACCAGCAAGCTAAAGGTTAAGTGGAGAAGTTGTCAGTTAGTGGTGGAGAAGTTAGTACTCGTACAGAATCCAGCAACACCGGTTAGTTAATTGTCATTTACATAACTGAAGAAATAACTCTTTGAAAAACAAGGTAAAACCGATCAAAACAAAATAAGCTGAACATTACAGTTCGATAATCTGTTTATACTGCGGACATTTATAAGGTACACAGCATGTTGACTTTGGTAACATTTCAAGAGTTTGTTAGCTCAGTGTTGATATTTACACACTGCTAAAAAGCAGTGTTTGATTTTGAAAGTAATTACTAATTTATTTTGGCATTTTAAGACTTTTATGTATTAACACCTATATGGAAATGCCCAATGTCACATACATCAAGCTGTTGCAGTAATAGACACTTTTTTTCAACTGTCACAGATTATCTTCCCTGGTTGCTTTCATATTATCTCCCCTGGCTGCTGCCTTTATATCAGATTTTTGTGGATTAGAAATAAGATCTCACATTATGTTGTGGAACTCTGTTTTATACAGATGAAAATTTCAGGGGCATAAATTTAGCATTATGACTCAAATTGCAATTTTGAAAGAAATAGATTTGTTGATTATAAATTTGATTAATTAAGAGGAAACAAAATTTATCACCTTATTGGTTTATTGATATCATTGATTGAGGCCACTGTGGAATACGCAAAAACTAATTTAGTCAAACCTGTCTTAAGCAGTCAGTCAAGACGGAACAAAAGTGGTCTTTTAACATAAGTTATTGTTTAATACAGGTTAATTTGCTCTGAAAGTTTGGAAATAGCAAATTTGGCTTCTTAACTTAAGACATGTGGTTGCCCAGTAGAGGTGACCGCTTACACAGGTTTGACTGTAATAAAGGTTTTGTCTCAGTATTCTTATGTTGATATAAATATGACATGTATCTTTAGAATTTTAAACATTTTATTGTGCTGATTCCTGAAATTAACATTTAACATGTAAAATTTTGACACCTAAAATTGCTGCGAGATACTGAAAATAATTAGGAATAAGTTTTGGTTTGTAGTACCCCTAATATTGCAGTGGGTCCTGTCCAGCTGTTTCAAACTGCAGCTGGCTGTAATTCTTTGAATTTAGTAGTATTTCAATCTATCATTCATGTTGAGTTTATTTGACATTTTTCTATGATTCTCCACATACAACTTCTCCGAATAAACTATGAGGTGGAATTTAGCATTTACTTTTTATTTTCATCTTAAGTCAGATTCTGTATATAGAACAAGTTTCCCATTAGAGGCTTACTTAAGTCATAAAATTGATGCACATGTTGGTTTTCCAAAAATTTTCCAAATTTAAATGAAAATTAAACAAAGACGATCTATAACAGTGTTGGTTTACCAATGTATTTTAATCTTGGTTTGTTTTATTTTTATTTTTAAAAATGAACAAAGAGCAATGACATGTATATAGAAATAAAATCTGTTTTGCTATAAAAAACAATGAAGTAAGGTATTTTGTTGCAAATATGTTACTTTGAGATTATTTGATACATTTCCGATAGGAAGGATATATACATTGTTACTTGTGACTGATCGTGAATAAAAGTTATTGTTCGTAACAGCTGAGGATGGTTTATGTATGAACAGTTTGCATGTCATGCGAAGATTCTCAACGTTCATTTCGCATACATTTAACATTGTTTTATCATTGTTTCTTTAGGCCTTGCTTTTTTTCTGCGTAGGCAGCTGATTTGTTAAACAATGCCTTTTCCAATCTAATTTTTCTTCTTCTGAAACTGAAACTGAAACTGGTTTATTTGCTTAAACGCCTATTTCTACATTTAAAACATATTCAATGGCATTGTACAATACAAGTTGAAATAAAATATTAAATATAAAGTATTTTAAATAAGATTAATTAAAACGAATTAAAATAGCAATTATTAATTTAAAGTTAATGATAATACTATATTTTAAAACATTACTAACATATAATTATCACAGACAAACATTAAATTTCTATCACTGTCACTAGCATCACTGTTTTAAAACTCAGTCAAAACTAGCTTAATGCAAAGTAGGCTCTGAAGAAATGCGTTTTCATCTTTTTCTTAAAGCAGTCAATTGAAGAACTTTGTCTGATGTTCAGCGGTAAATTGTTCCACAACTTTGGCCCTATAGTACTAAAGCTTCTATCACTAAAAGTTTTTCGCTTGTTGAAAGGGACGGTGTAACAGTCAACTGATGACTCCGAGGATCTGAGGATTCTTCCATCGCCTACGACGATTGTAGTAATTAATGTTATTGACTCGTGTAATTTCTGTTGTATCACATTGTAAGCATTATCCTGACAGTCATTATTATAAATCTCTTGCCAGTGTATTTGGAAGTTTATTTATAACTTAAATACACCCTTTTCAATGAAATGAGAATTTGGTATTCCAAGCATACACTACATTAAAATGTTTTGACTTCGGCATGTTCTATTAACTCTTATCATGCTGGACACGATTGATTCTGCCTTTGCGACCAGTGTTGATCATGATCAGCCTGCACATCTGTGCAGTCTGATCATGATCTGCACTGTTCGCCATTCAGTCAGTATCTTTTTGGTAAGCATCCCTTTTAACAGTTAATGGTACTGTCCAAATTGAAAGCTGGACAAGTTCATTATAGAAATTTAGCAAGGTAAGGGTTAAAATACATACAATAACGGGTGTTGTAGGTGTTTCTTGGATGCAATAATCCACGAAAACAGGAGAACAGTGAATCGGGTATGGTTCGAGATCCTGTTGCTAAAAATATGCATGTATTTAGATTAACTGACTCGCTTAATATTTATTCTGAAATACTGCCGATAAATGACATTGAATACAACAAAGCAAATCCGACATAAATATTTTAAATATTTCTTACTGTCTGTCTACATATGCTGAATTGTAATGAATTTGTAAGATTGCAACATTGGAATGTTATAAGAAAAATTTACAAAAATTAAATTTAAATGCACATAATTTATAAAGTTTATTCAGCAATATTCGAATCTTAAGTGTGGGTAGAAATGCATAATTTAGTGTAATATTTAAGTTTAATGGCCACCAATTTATACATATTATGGTGTTGTATTACTTAAGTACTCTAAAATTCAGTGATCGTAAAGTCGTCAAATTGTTGAACTTGACAAAGCTTTAATCTAATTTTATCTTTTTTCGATGCATACATAGACACAAATTGATAGCACGTCAATTGTTTGTCAATAAAGGCTTAAATGATATAGCCTGTGCACATTGTTTTGACCTTTGTTTTCCCGTATCCACTTATCATTCCATTGAACAAACAAAGATGAATAAACAATTACAGAATTACTCATCTCATACCAATGTTTGGCAATTCATTGACGGTCATGAATGATTCAAAATTTTAAATACAGTAAATTTTATGCTAATTTCGACATGAATAATTTTAGTCTTTGTCGCAGTTTGTAGAACGTACTGGACGTTTTACCAAACATTGCTGAAATATTCATGAGAAAAATGTTCACATGCTTTTGATACATGGTTATCAACACTTTTGAAATATTTTAGTTGATCAGCATAATATTCCACTGTTGTGATGTTTTAATCTACTGTAGAAGTTCAAATAAAGCCCCCTTATTAATAAATGCTTTTTCTTAGAAAAAAAATTATTACTAATTATTAATTTGTCTTGATATTTGTTACACAAAATAGATGTTGAAATCATTCCTGTATTTAATACACATCCAAATAAAAGAGTTAAATAATGTAAGAAAATAAGAGATTTAAGAAATGCTATATCTAGTGTTTTTATCGTGAAAAATATTGAGTATATAATTATTTTTCACAGGTAAGAAACTACAATATGGATAAAATTGGTTATTTTGTCAAATAAGGACATATAATGCCCTCCACCCCATTGAAAAATGCTAGAATTTAGGGGCACATTTATCTGAGGAAATATGGCAAGTTAAATATTTCATTTACTTGCAAACATTATGTTTTATCACAAGTCAAGATGAAGAAATTCAACATTTTTGCCAATCGAAAGAAATTGTTGAGATAGTTTCTTATCCGGAAACAAACATAATTTACAAACTCATGAGATAAAAAGAAAGTGTTCCATTCATTTCCTGTTTGTGTCCGATGATAACATTATTAATATCCTTATTATGTTTCCCACCACACAGTGGTGAGGGAGACATATTGATTTACTCCAGTCTGTGTGTCTGTCACAAATCTTGTCCGCACTCTTAAGTCGAACATTTCTCATCCGATCTTCACCAAACTTGAACAAAATGTGTTTGACCATAAGACTTCGGCCAAGTTCGATAACTAACCAAATTGGCCCTGGCAATTCGGAACTATGGCCCTTGAATTACCGAAAAACACTCTGATTTTAGGCGCATTCACGAAGCCAAAAGGACCTCTTTACTACTCAGAGTAGTATAGGGGTCCTTTTGTCTTCGTGAATGTGCATGCGCTCTAGTAGTACATGAGTAGTATAGGGGTCTTTTGGCTTGATGAATGTACATATATACTTGTAGTATAGGAGCCCAAGTTAGATAACTAGCCAAATCGGCCTAGGCACTTCAGAATTATGGCCCTTGAATTACCCAGAATCAGCCTTTTTACTCTTCAAAGGTATAACAGTATATCAAGACTGACTTACTATTTAAATGATTAGGCAGTTGTGGGAAACATGCGTTTTTCTCAGAAGCAGCTCTAGTGCATTACATGTTTTTCAGTGAATTATTGAAATATTAGAGTGATCTATATCTAGTGTTAGTGAAAAATTATGTAGAGTATATTTTTCACTGGTAAGAAACTATAAAATGGATAAATTTAGTCAAAACATGAAATAAGAAGAAAATTTGTTTGTTTTGCATGTAAGATAAAAATATCACAAGTGAAAACCATACCTTACAGTTACATTTTTACTCATGGCTATACCACTTGTGAAAATATTGCGTCTGGTGTTCACTTGTGAAAGATATTTCAATCTTACACTGAAACAAATAAATATCCTCTATTTAAGAAGTTAAAAAGGTTGAACATTGATTTAACTTGATATAACTATAGTATATTTGCTTTAACATTTGATATCCCTGAATTCATGTCTCCAGGAAATAGCCATTTTGGCCCAAACCATAGATTGTTTGCCCACAAAATGTAACGATTTCACAGTACATGAAATAGCGGTTATTATAATCTACAGCCCTTTAACTCTTATCATGCTGGACACGACTGATTCTGCCTTTGTGACCTGAGTAGATCATGATCAGCCTGCACATCCATACAGTCTGATCATGATCTTCGCTGTTCGCCATTCAGTCAGTATCTTTTTGGTAAGCACCCCTTTTAACAGTTAATGGTACTGTCCAAATTGAAAGATGGACAAGTTCATTAATGCAATTTTTTTAGCAGGGTAAAAGTTAAAGACAATTTAGTCTCTGTCGAATTGACAGAATGAAACAATTTAAAGTTTTAGAATTCTAATTATCAGTTATTTCTAAAATTCTGCGTACATGCTAATAGTCATGTTTTTACACTATTAATATATATTAATTTGTATTATATATAACATGTTTTTATTCCAACAGCTGTTCAGTTGTAAGGCCACATAAAATCAATTCTTTCTTTATCATCCCAGCTGCCTGTTTATTTGCAAATGCATTTGTACAGTTTTACTGCAGTAGGTAGAGCACAAGGCTATGAACTGAGGGGTTGCAAGTTTGATCAACAGGCGTGTTTTTTCCATGACTATTTGACAGACGTTGTGTCTGCACCTTTGATTCATGTTAAGAAGAAGTTGTCTTTTGCTTGTAGAGAACAAGTTCTGTTCTGGTGCAGAATCAAGGAGAACTCGTTTAGGTTAAGTTACTATTGTGACATAAATGAAATATTGTTGAAAAATGGTGTGATACCCAATCCAATCCGATGAAATAGTGACTGCTAGACAAGGTAACATGATACATCTATCCTCTGTTTTAGGAGCAAAGTTTGCCAATATTGATAATATTTTGGTCATTTTATTTTCAGTGACTATGACTCTTTGTCGAAGGAAAATGTGTTTGACAACAATCAGCTGGTTAGTATATTTAAGCTATATAATGTCTGTCTATATAAAAAAGTTTTCAAATTTTCCAAGAACTATGGATTTAATACCTAACTGTAAATTGGAACATAATAATGATCATTGCATTACTGTGTTAGGAAAGCAAATATGATGATAAAAATAATGCTGAGTACAGTTGAAATTCTGTATCCCGAATTCCAAGGGACCATTCAATTTACTTTGAGGTAACAGAAATCTGACTTCAATATGTAACTTTGTGTTGGTACTTACACTTAATTAATGTGCTGTCATAGCTTGCTATTCATGAACATGTATATAAAATTATGACAACACATTTTGAAAGAAATAAGTAATTTGAAAGGTACTTTTCATATTTTTGTATTCAAAGAATAGTACTTAAAGAAATCAATTTTTTTTATATGCATTATAACTATTTTTTCCACATAAACAATTGAGAGATAAAACCAGCTGATTTTACCTGAATGGAACTTCAATATTTGTTTCTACATAACTGTAGTCTCGATCAGTACGTCTAATTTGACTTTAACCTTTACCCTGCTAAACTTCAAAAATGGACTGATCCCTCATTCAATTTTGGCAGTACCACTTATTATTTAAAGGGATGTTCAGAAAAAAAATTTACTGACTGAATAGCGACCAGTGTCACAAAGGCAAAATCACTTGCCGCCAGTAGGCTAAAGGTTAACATTAAAATCAAAATGTAAAGATATTGAAGTTATAAATGCAGAAAAAGAAATTGGACATATTTGCACCTAATGTTAATTCTGTACAGACTTGACATTTTGTTAGAGATAACTGGAATTCCGACACAATCAAGTTTGAGATTTCGAGCTACCGTGTTTCAAGTTATATACTTACCATTTTCAGTTTGAAGTGTGGAACATGTTTTTTGCAAAGATATGTCATAGTGTAAGAATCATATACATTTTTAGGCCTTTGAAGCAACAGTAAAATAAATTGTTTTATCTTTTTCAGGCTTTTGAGGTAGCAGAAAAGCAGTTGAATATCCCAGCATTCCTTGAGGCAGCAGATATGGTAGCAATAAGAGTTCCAGATAAACTGAGCGTTGTTACATACGTATCACAGTATTACAACTATTTCCACGATAAACCACAGTGTATGTATTACAGGAATTATCTTCCATATTAATCAATATTAAATTAAAATCAGAAAAGAAACACGTAATAATTCTTAACCAGTTAAACAATTTGGTTTTGCTAACTGGTTAAAATTTGATTGTTTTCAGCCGCACTATACAAAGTATATAGAGAGCTGTCCTAGGTGCATCGTTGCCCACATCCACACCTTTAAACCTTGGTTTAAGTTTTAATTTGTTCTTTCACTTTGTGTTATTACTCGATGGATTTGCTCAAGCTTAATATAGTTGTTGCTCATCATTACCCACATCATATGACACAAGGGCAATAACTCTCACACCAGCATTTCATGAATTATTCTGTATCTCCTTTAACAACTCTTGTTATAAGTTTCCATATTGCACTCGACAAAATTCTTATTATTTACCCATAATTTTTCACATTTTAGTGGGTGGACCTGGAGTGAACAAATTTAACAAATCTGCAAAGACAAAAGGCAACGTAACCCAACCAGTGAACAAGTCACTTACTCCTGCAAAAACAAATCTTGGAAATGCTCAGGTATTTGTGTTTCTTATTTGCTTAATTTGACAGAATAATGTATGTTCGTTCTAAAGGTATGTAAAATAGTTTGCTGATGCTGACTAAAGGTCTGGTCCCACTTAACTCACAAGGTAGAGTTTTAGGCCATGAGTCAGGTTGCAAGGTCCATTCCTAGGCGAGGTGTATATTCTTCATGTCAATTTGACAGAAGACAGTATGTCTGAAGTCCTAACTCGTTCGTCCTTTACCTCTGATTTATGAGGAGAAGTTGTCAGTTACCTGTAGAGAACAAGTCTGTACTGCTACAAATGTCACGGAACACTGGTTAGGTTAAGTGACTTCTGTTATATATTTTAAATACTCGTGAAAAGCAGCAGCGACCAGAATTTGAAAAAGGAACATGTGAATAAGGTAATATTCATTTAGGATTGTTTGATTTGAGTATTCATTCAGATTGATAAATTTACTGAGTGCTTTTTTCTGCAAGGAATTTTTCTGCAAGGAATTTTTGTGAAAGATCAGTTACAGAATAATATCTATATGGAGGATTTTTGTTGATGATCATGAGCTTCATTTGTCTGTTATTCAGCCTGGCTGTAATCAATATCACAGCATAGACATACCACTTTTCTGAAGAGATGCAGCATATACTATTGGTGTACTGTAAATTGTATATTTTCATGTTGGGTTTTAACTTAATGCTGCTAAATATTTATGTGGATTGGCCCTTCACTCTGTTAGCAAATATAAGCAAAACTAAAACCAACAAGAATGTTATCCAATCTTCAGTATATCCAGTTTGTATGTGCTTAATGTAAAAAAATGCATTAAGAATCATTAAGAATCATAACGGTAAACTGACCATAAATAATGTATGTTAACCCTAGCTTTGGCCACTCTTATTATTGTTATACCTTTAAATTGATTCCATTTTTAGCTCATCTGATTTTTTGAAAAAAAATGATGAGTTATTGTCATCACTTGAGCGGTTGTCGGCGTCGGCGTCGGCGTCGGTGTCGGCGTCGGCGTCTGCGTCGGCGTTGCCTGGTTAAGTTTTATGTTTAGGTCAGCTTTTCTCCTAAACTATCAAAGCTATTGCTTTGAAACTTGGAATACTTGTTCACCATCATAAGCTGACCCTGTATAGCAAGAAACATAACTCCATCTTGCTTTTTGCAAGATTTATGGCCCCTTTTGTACTTAGAAAATATCAGATTTCTTGGTTAAGTTTTATGTTTAGGTCAACTTTTCTTCTAAACTATCAAAGCTATTGCTTTGAAACTTGGAATACTTGTTCACTATCATAAGCAGACCCTGTACATCAAGAAACGTAACTCCATCTTGCTTTTTGCAAGAATTATTGCCCCTTTTGGACTTAGAAAATCAGTTTTCTTGGTTAAGTTTTATGTTTAGGTCAGCTTTTATCCTAAACTATCAAAGCTATTCCTTTAAAACTTGCAACACTTGTTCACCATCATAAGCTGACCCTGTACAGCAAGAAACATAACTCCATCCTGCTTTTTGCAAGATTTATGGCCCCTTTTGGACTTAAAAAAATATCAGATTTCTTGGTTAAGTTTTATGTTTAGGTCAACTTTTTCTCTTAAACTATCGAAGCTATTGCTTTAAAACTTGCAACTCTTGTTCACCATCATAAGCTGACCCTGTACAGCAAGCAACATAACTCCATCCTGCTTTTTGCAATAATTATTGCCCTTTTTGGACTTAGAAAAATCATTTTCTTGGTTGAATATTATGTTTAAGTCAACTTTTCTCATAAACTATCAAAGCTATTGCTTTAAAACTTGCAACAGTTTTTCACCATCATAAGTGGACACTGTACATCAAGAAACATAACTCTATCCTGCTTTTTGCAAGAGTGATGGCCCTTTTTAGACTTAGAAAATCATGGGTAGGACAATATTTCTATTATACAAAAAAAATCAGATGAGCGTCAGCACCCGCAAGGCGGTGCTCTTGTGTTTACAGCTTAAGACAGAGAGACAGGAATCTATTGGAGATAAGTGTACAATTTGTCATGAGAAAGTCTACCTCCTTGAACGACATATAGAAAACTCTAAACTATACCATAGGTCTTGCTTTAGAAAGAGCGAACTTTCACCCACCAGTAAAGTGTTCAAGAGACAGCCATATAGCCCTCTTGCTGAGGAAAAAAATGATTTAATAAGTACGAAACATAGAAAAATCGACTCTGCTGGTGATAAAAATGTGCCGAAGGAAGATGGTTTAGACTTTTGGCAAAGACGAGCTCAGCAGAAAGCTAAGGAAAGTGAAAGTAAAAGAACTAACGAGACACCTGTGGTAAAAACTGAATCTAAACCTGAACCAAAAGTGACTACACAAGCTGTAAATAGTGATGTTCCAATTTGGAAAAGGGGTTTAGAGAAGAAGGATAAATTATTTGATGGTGGTGGTGCTAAAGAGAAAGAAGAGCCAAAAATCAAAACAGGTTTAGCAGATAAATTTAAAGAATTAGATCAACGGAATTTGAAAAGTTTAAGTGATACAGATCATGTGAAAAATGTTGATAAAATTAAAGAAAGAGATAAAAAGGATATAAGTGATACAAAGAAGAAGTTTGAGAGTAAGCCTGTAGATAATAAAGTGGTGTCTCCAGTTGCAAAACCAAGGCAGAATGTACTAAATAGAATTGAAAAAATGGATACTGATAATAATGAATCTCATGTACCAAAGCCAGTCCAAAGATTTCAGAAAAAAGATGAGAAGCTTTCGCCTAAAGCATCTCCAAGAAAAATTGATCATAAATCAAAATCTCCACCAACTACTAAAAAGAATGACTTAACAAGGCCTAAAACTCCTCCAAATAAACACAAAACTGAGTTTAGTTTAAATTTAACAAACAATGTAGGTAAATCAGTAAGTGCACACAAGGTAGATTCTCCATCATCTCCTCCACCTTTGCCAGCAAATTCTCCACCAAGATTGCCGAAATCCTCTCCTCCAAAACAGCCCTTTTCAAACCAGTCTATGGACTCTTCACCTGTTACATCACCTAGAACAGCAAATAAACAAAATAAAGCAACTGATAAAGATAAACCAATTATAAAATCAAATATACCCCCTTCAAAACCACCAAGAACTTTAGTTGAAGAAAAACCTAGAAGCCCAAGCCCGGTTCATAAAGATCGAATATCAAAATTTGCAGATAAAGGCAGAAGTACAAGTCCAATGGATACAAGTGAAATGCATGTAGCTCCAAAGGCTAATATAAAAGGACCTAAAACAGAATATACCGCTGCAATAGTTGTTCCCAATAGACCTCAAGATGAGGAAAAGAATAGAGAAGTATTTGGTGGTCTGCTCAAGAGTTTGGCAGGTGTTAGGCAAAAGTACGATGTTGAGAGTGATAATAAAGGTAAACTTACTGGTGCTAATTCTGATAAAGAAAACAAAAGTATGGTTAAAATAAATGGTGCTATACATGAAGAACACGGGTTAAGACAGAAGTTGGATAAAATAAACGAGCCGGAGATAAAGGACTTGAATAAAGGTAGACAAGTGCCTCAGAGACCTAAGTCATCATTTGTGTCCCAGAGTTCAAGTTTGTTTGATTCAGAAGGGAAAAGAGAATCTAATGTGAAAGTTGATATTACTAAGAAAACGACTACTAAAACTACGGTAGTGACTTACCATATAGGTGATAAAACGAAAGGCGAAGAGACTAAGAGTGTTACGACTGCTACTAAAGTAGAGGATGATGTTCCTGAATGGAAAAGAGCTTTAGAACAAAGAAAAAAAGATCAGCAAAGACCTAAGTCTGCAGATATTTTGAGTGAAAAGTCGGATATTGGGAATGTTCCACAATGGAAGATTGAGGCTGATAAACGTAAAGAAGCGAGACAAGGTGGGTATGTAGATCCAGAAAAAGTAAAACGTGGCAGAGATGAAAATAGGAATAACGCAGCACTAGATCTGTCTCGAGCTTTATCACCTGTTGGAAGGAAAAAAGAAGATATCTCAGATAAGTATGTGCCACCCATAGCCGAACAGAAAATAGAGTTACCACAAAGACATAAGATTGAATACAAAGGTGATAAAATTGATGAAAATCAAAAGCCAGCTGAAGTTCATAAAAAGAAAATTACAGTTGATCATAAGTTTAAATTTGAGGATATAGAATTGAAACCAGCACCTAAGAAGCCACCAAGGCCAGCTACTCAGCCATCGAGTCCAAAATCTCCAACTAGTCATGGGCCAGTCAGACCACCACCTCCAAAAACTGAAGGGGTAAGTTATAATTATTATGTCTCCCACAGGAGACATATTGTTTTTGCCCTGTCCGTCCGTCCTTCCGTCCGTACGTCACACTTCATTTCCGAGCAATAACTGGAGAACCATTTGACCTAGAACCTTCAAACTTTATAGGGTTGTAGGGCTGCTGGAGTAGACGACCCCTATTGTTTTTGGGGTCACTCTGTCAAAGGTCAAGGTCACAGGGGCCTGAACATTGAAAACCATTTCCGATCAATAACTAGAGAACCACTTGACCCAGAATGTTGAAACTTCATAGGAGGATTGGTCATGAGGAGTAGATGACCCCTATTGATTTTGGGGTCACTCCGTCAAAGTTCAAGGTCACAGGGGCCTGAACATTGAAAACCATTTCCGATCAATAACTAGAGAACCACTTGACCCAGAATGTTGAAACTTCATAGGATGATTGTACATGCACAGTAGATGACCCCTATCGATTTTGGGGTCACTCCATTAAAGGTCAAGGTCACAGGGGCCTGAACATTGAAAACCATTTCCGGTCAGTAACTTGAGAACCACTTGACCCAGAATGTTGAAACTTAATAGGATGATTGGACATGCAGAGTAGATGACCCCTAACGATTTTGGGGTCACTCTGTGAAAGGTCAAGGCCACAGGGGCCTGAACATTGAAAACCATTTCCAGTCAGTAACTTGAGAACCACTTGACCCAGAATGATGAAACTTCATAGGATGATTGGTCATGCAGAGTAGATGACCACTAACGATTTTGGGGTCACTCTGTTAAAGGTCAAGGCCACAGGGGCCTGAACATGGAAAACCATTTCCAATCAATAACTTGAGAACCTCTCGAACCAGAATGTTTAAACTTCATAGGATGATTGTTCATACAGAGTAAATGACCCCTATTGTTTTTGGGGTCACTCCATTAAAGGTCAAGGTCACAGGGGCCTGAACATTGATAACCAGTTCCGATCAATAACTTGAGAACCACTTGACCCAGAATGTTGAAACTTCATAGGATAATTGAACATGCAGAGTAGATGACCCCTATTGATTTTGGAGTCACTCAGTTAAAGGTCAAGGTCACAGTGGCCTGTTCATGTAAAATCATTTTTAGCTCATCTGATTTTTTGAAAAAAAATGATGAGTTATTGTCATCACTTGAGCGGTTGTCGGCGTTGGCGTCTGCGTCGGCGTTGCCTGGTTAAGTTTTATGTTTAGGTCAGCTTTTCTCCTAAACTATCAAAGCTATTGCTTTGAAACTTGGAATACTTGTTCCCCATCATAAGCTGACCCTGTATAGCAAGAAACATAACTCCATCTTGCTTTTTGCAAGATTTATGGCCCCTTTTGTACTTAGAAAATATCAGATTTCTTGGTTAAGATTTATGTTTAGGTCAACTTTTCTCCTAAACTATCAAAGCTATTGCTTTGAAACTTGGAATACTTGTTTACCATCATAAGCAGACCCTGTACATAAAGAAACATAACTCCATCTTGCTTTTTGCAAGAATTATTGCCCCTTTTGGACTTAGAAAATCAGTTTTCTTGGTTAAGTTTTATGTTTAGGTCAGCTTTTATCCTAAACTATCAAAGCTATTGCTTTAAAACTTGCAACACTTGCTCACCATCATAAGCTGACCCTGTACAGCAAGAAACATAACTCCATCCTGCTTTTTGCAAGATTTATGGCCCCTTTTGGACTTAGAAAATATCAGATTTCTTGGTTAAGTTTTATGTTTAGGCCAACTTTTTCTCTTAAACTATCAAAGCTATTGCTTTGAAACTTGCAACACTTGTTCACCATCATAAGCTGACCCTGTACAGCAAGCAACATAACTCCATCCTGCTTTTTGCAATAACTATTGCCCCTTTTGGACTTAGAAAATCATTTTCTTGGTGGAGTATTATGTTTAAGTATACTTTTCTCATAAACTATCAAAGCTATGGCTTTAAAACTTGCAACAGTTTTTCACCATCATAAGTGGACACTGTACATCAAGAAACATAACTCTATCCTGCTTTTTGCAAGAATGATGGCCCTTTTTAGACTAAGAAAATCATGGGTAGGACAATATTTCTATTATACAAAAAAAATCAGATGAGCGTCAGCACCCGCAAGGCGGTGCTCTTGTTTGGAAATAACTTGAGAACCACTTGACCTACAATGTTGAAACTTAATAGGATGATTGGACATGCAGAGTAGATGACCCCTATTTATTTTGAGGTCACTTGATCAAAGGTCAAGGTCACAGGAGCCTGAACAGTGAATTGAGAACCACTAGGCCAAGAGTGTTGAAATTTAGCGGGATGACTGGACATGCCAAGTAGATGATCCCTATTGCAGCCAACCATCAGTGTCTCTTTGACTTTCGCTCCTGACCCCTATTGACTTCTTGCCTATAGGACTTTGCATTTGGGGAGACATGCGCTTTTTTACAAAAGCATTTTCTAGTTTTTCTTTGCCATTAAACAGTCAGGGGTGTAACTGTTTCAAGTTATCGCAGTTTATAACCCATTTGAGTTATTGGTTAAACTTTGATAACTTGTTTCAGTTATCATAAAATATTACAAAGCGCTCCTGTGCCAATTCCTCATTTTGAATGAGACTAATGCAATTATTTCCTGAATCCTTGACCTTTTATCTTTCCAGCTTTGCAGTAAATTTTTTTACACAAGGCTGATAAAGTTTTATGCAAAAGCTTTAAAGTTATAAAACTCTTAATATCTCATTATTATCCCATTATGCTTATCAGGTCATGCTCAGACTAAAAGAGAATTTGATTAACCATAGTTTGCTACTAATTTGACTTCAAAGGTCACTTTGTGAGAACAGCAAAAAGACTTTTTTTGAATAACTTACCTGAGTAAACTATATTTTATAACTAATACAGGTTATAAAATGCTTGAAAAAGTAACTGAAATAGGTTACATAACTTAAAACAGTTACACCCCTGATTGTTAAATTATTAGAATATTTCAGGGTGAACAGGTAAGGTTATTTTTGCTAATTAAGAATTAGGATTGCATTTGAGCTGCACCATGAGAAAACCAACATAGTGCATTTGCGACCAGCATAGATCCAGACCAGCCTGTGCATACGCGCAGTCTGGTCAGGATCTATGCTGTTCGCTTTCAAAGCCTATTGCAATTAGAGAAACTGTTAGCGAACAGCATGGATCCTGACCAGACTGCGTGGATGCGCAGGCTGGTCTTGATCCATGCTGGTCGCAAATGCACTATGTTGGTTTTCTCATGGTGTGGCTCATTTTGTTCCACATGAAGAAGCTGTCTAGATGGTTTCTAGAAAGTTGGTTGTTTTATACTGCCAGGTACATGCTTGTGTGTTAAATAATGACCAGGGACCAAATTCATGAAGCATCTAAGATATAGTAATTATTTCTAAGATATTAAGTTTTTCCTTAAATTTCTAAGATATTAAGTTTTTCCTTAAATTTCTAAGATATTAAGTTTTTCCTTAAATTTCTATTTTCGTGAATATAGCCCAAGCAAGACCTCTCAGGTCTTTCTCCACCACGGAAGGCTGGAAAATCACCATATAAGCTTAAAGGTGTCTATGTGACAAATATCGAACAGCAACAAAAGCAAACAAAAGAATGTCTAGTTAGGGTCATAGCAGTCTACTTACAGGACACCAGTTTACTATGAAAATAGTGAAGCAAATTACCTTAATGTCAGAGAGAAAATAAAAAACAAATGAGAATATTTGTGATCTGTTTTCCAGTTTAAACCAGGCAGGCATCACATCTCGGCATATCAGATACAGACACAGTTACAGCAGATTGACAGGAAGCTGACGCAACTTGAATTGAAGGGACGTACACTAGAGGACTCTATTAGAAATGGTGGGTGTTTCTTCCAGTTACTCTTTCTGCTCTTTCAGTTGCATTCTTTCATTTGTTTTGCTCTTTTGCTGCTCATTTATACTGTACAAAGATCATTTTCACAGCCAACTTTTAACATGCTATAAATTGTAAGGAATTTGAAAATATATTTAACAGCAAGGAAATGTTTCTCTTTCTAGCAGAAAAAATCCCTTAAAAACAAAGTACTTCCAGGCATCCTCTTCAACTTTGTGCTAGCTTCTTTATTTAGCATATTGATGAATTAAAAATTTCTATAAAAAAAATCTTTTCTGTTATGAACATGTCAGTTTTTTGCATATATTGATAAAAGGGTTATATTAAAAAAGTCTCATAAAATATTATTTCTTTTGTCATATATTTATTTTTAAAGACTGCGATATAGAGGAGGATATAAGGTGATTGTGAAGGGTACTTTTTAGTTTCCCCTGAACTGCATGGAGGCAGAAAATCTCCCCAACACCATTTATTTTCACTTGTATCACAGATAAATCACTTTTTTCTACCCCCTTCCAAGAAGAGGGGTGTATTTTGTTTCGCTCATGTTTGTTGGCCTGTTGTTCCGTTGGTTGTTAGACACATTTGTTTCTGATCAATAGCTAAAGAACAATGGTCAAATTTTATAGGATAATTACATGTGGTTCGAAAGTTATCTCCATTATTTAAGGGGTCAGTAGTTGAACGGTCAAGGTCACAGTGACCTTTGGGCTAAAAAACACTTTCTGAATATTAACTGCAGAAGACTTTAATTTTATAGTGGTAGAACTTTGCAGGATTATGGCATGTCAGTGGATGACTACTTTTGTTTTAAAGGGTTTGTAGGTGAAGGTCATGGTCAAAGTGACTTTTCAAGAAGAGAAGGCTGTGCCTGAAGTGTTCAAACTTCATAGGGTGATTGCCTGTTGTCAGTAGAAGACCCCTGTGATTTTAGAGACTAGTAGGTCAAGGTCACAGTGGCCTTCAGCCTGAAAAGAGTTTATTCTGAATAATTGAAGAGACTATGACGTACAGTCCTCAGGCTTGATGGAATGAATGCCTGTGATCAGAAGATGACCCTTATGAGTTTTTGGGTCAGTAATTCAAAAGTCAAAGTCACATAAATTTCAAAACTGACAACAGGTTTTGTTCAAGAACTGGATAAGGTTTGGGCTTATAGTGGTCAGCTTTTACATGAGGATTGCCTGTGGTCAGTAGATCAAAGGTCAAGGTCACAATGATGCCAGAATTGAAAACATGTTACAAATCAATAGGAGAAGAATGTTTGGGCTTATGACTGTCAAATTTAATAGATGAGTGCCTGTGGTCAGCTAATGACCCTTATTGTTAGTATCAGTAGGTCAAAGTTCAAGGTCAAGACTGAAAAAATTAGTTACTGATCAATGGCTGGAAAATGATTGGACCTTTTGGCCATCAAACTTGTCTATATATGGTCAGTAGGTGATTCTTATTGTTAGTTGGCCAGAGTTCAAGGTCCCAGCATACCTAAGACTGAAAAATTACTCTCTTAGTTATGTCCAACAGGCCATCATGGGGGATGGGTGTATGTGTTTTACGAACAGCTCCAATAAGATATTTGTTTTTGTCATGTGTCATTTTTTTTATTCACTAAGAGTATCTGTATATGATTAAACAAAACACCTTCAAATTAAAGATTTTTTTTATAGGGAATGAATTAATATTTTATATCATAGCAGTATTTTATTGACTATTACCCTAGGGCACAAGGAAAGAACAAATATAAGAAAATCTGGTACTGACTTTCATGAAATGGTATTCTGTTTTTATCAATGTGTTTAGAAATTGTGACTTTATAACAAACTATAATTATCGAAGCACAGTCTTTTGAAGTTATTAAGATAATAGCTGATTTAAAAGCAGTTGGCCTAACCCTTTTTTCACAACAGCTAGAACTTCTTAAACAACTCCTACTTTTAGATCACCCAAAATGGTTAAAAAATCTATCACCAGGTATAAACTCATGGATTAGTCGGCCAGAATGGTTTAATAATCTGATACCTGGTGTACAGTGTGCAGATAAGTCGGCCTTGACATAAGTCGAGGCACTAAATTTTATTCAGTATCCCAACTGTCACACTTGAGTCATAATTTTATTTCAACAGTTTACTTGTTAGCAACAGACAGTTTGTGATATCGATACCCTGGAAAAAATTCTTACACAGATTTTAGTATAAACTCACGAAGGTTAAAAAGAGCTCTTGTGCATTAATCCTGTTGTCTTCTTAGAAGTGTTGTTTAAGGCTCTAGTAGTCTATCTTAATATTTGTTCAAAGGGGAAGGTGTCCTGCTTTTAACTGAACCCACACTTCAGTTGACTGTGTATGTAACTTTGTAATAATGGTAGAAAAAGGGTTTAGAACTTCAGATTTTTTTGGTAGCAGTTTTTGTAAATATTACACTGTGTCGTTTTTATTTGACATGCCAGGTCTCGCTAGAAACAAAGTGATCAAAGTTGGCCTGCACCCTAGGTGTTTATCATTTGAAAATAATTCCTCAAAATCACTAGCTGACAACGAATATACCTAAAGCTTACAGTGAAAATATAACAAGTAAAGTCAGTTGCTCAGCCTCTCCACCTTGTTTTCATGTTGGGAACTTGTGGAGGAGTTGCAGAAAATGAGTCAGTTCTGAAATGAACTGTAGGAATTCAAAATTAAGACATGACTGTAACAAAGCTGCTTTGGCAAAATCAAGTCTTATCCCACAAAAAAATTTTCATATTTTAGCAATGTAATAAACTGAAGGTTTTGCCCCCTGCCATCACTTTTCCTGCTTCATATTGAGAGATCAGTTTGCCAGTTATTAACAAGAACTGCATATGATATAGTTATTCTGAGCAAATAGGGATGTATGTATGAATTCATCATTAAAATAGCCAAAGCATGTAAAATCAACATCATTTGTTGAGTTCACAAAGTCTGGGCATTTCAGATAGAAACGGTACAGTACAGTAGATTTATGCTTGCTAATTAATTTTTTCATTGCCTTATATAGGGTAGAATTTTTTGCCAAATTTTAATTTATTTAAAACCTTTAGTGAAGATACTTTTATTTACTTTTATACATTAAATGATGAATTTTCTGAATTATAGATTAAAAGTTTTCAGATTTTATAATATTATTAACTAAACTGATGAATCACCTTGGTTAATGTTAGAGATTATAGGCAAGACCATTAAAAAATGAGAGAAATCTCAAATACTGATTAATAATGTAAAATCTTAGTACGGATAAGATAAGAATTATAGCTTTTTCACAAGCAGTGGCTTTCTAGTTTTCAGATTGAAGATTGAAGAAAATTTGATTATTAATTTCACAAAGTTCATAATGTACCGTATAACCCCGTATTAACGCCCCCCTCTAATTAACGCCCCCCCCCCATGTTTTTTGGGGAAAATAAAAAATTCTTACTTTCAAAAATTGGTCCTAGATCCAACACAATAATATCCAGATAATAACAATTCCATAACAATACAAATGAATTTAAAAAAAAACACACTTTATTAACACAAACTTTTAAACATGTCAACAGGCATGGCACAAATAAATCTACTGTGTGTAAGTATTGATCGAATTTAACTCGGATCACGTCACTCAGCGCGCGACTTTACACACGTATCGGGTTATGTCAGTGCATGAATTGGGATGAATAGGGGGGCGTTTATACGAGTTACTGACATTGTTTGGATCAAATTTTTCGTAAAATGCATCGCCCCCGGGGGCGTTTAAACGGGGTTATACGGTAATTAAAATCAGTCTCAGCTCTCTTGATATCAGCCCTTCAACGTAGCTCAATATGAAGATCTCAGGTCTACAGAGCGCACGTTCACGAGTTCGATCCCCAGGTGAGGTGTATGTTCTCTGTGACAATTTGATGAAAGATATTGTGTCTGAAATCAGCCTTCTTCCATCTCTGATTCATGTGGAGAAGTTGGCAGTTACTTGTGGAGAACAGGTTAGTACTGGTACAGAATCCAGGAACACTGATTAGGTTTAATTGCCACTGTTAAATAACTGAAATACTGTTGAAATGTGGATCTAAACCCAAAACAAACCAACAAATCCATGATAATATATGCACTATCATGTTTAAGGTAGTGGACCTGTATGACAGTTAGTAAATGTCCATTCCATTACAGTCAGTCTCCATTAAATTTATTTATTTAATCACCGCATGTGATTTCTGCATTCTCCATTATACCAGAAAGCCATGTGCTCATTTAAACTACATCATCATCCAAAGAATGCGGAAATGCAATTCAAGAATTAGTAATCACATGGAAATTACCAATTGCCATTATGTATTCATTGCCTTCCTTAACAAGCTTGCGGGAGATGTAGATACATTTCAACAGTTTTGCTTTGATTCTACAGCTATATGCTATATTTCTTCCATATTGTAATATCAATAAGAATAAAATGTGATTAAGAAGTATTTATAACCTTGAAGCACTTGCTGAAGAGACAGAGGAAGAATTAGAAGAAGAAAGTAGGTGTTTTATTTAACAACCATCAGTCTTATACCTGAAGAAAAAAACTCACCCTTCTCCCAGTGTATGTTTACAGGAAATTTCAGCTTTAAGTGTACTAATCTTTACAAAATTGTTTGTTGCTCAAGCATAGTTAGCTCTTATATTCTGCTAGTCCTTATATTAAAAAAAATTCATTTGAAATAATTTTAATTTACACCAGATGTAATCCTGTTCCTCACATTTTATGCTGCAGCATTCATGCCAGACATATGCCAGATATAGACAGTATTAGCCCTTGTGAAATAGCAACTGAACTAGCTTCTTGCCAAACATACCCAGTACTATATCATTTAGAGAAACCTTACAGGATTTATTTGATATTTACATTTTGCTGACAATCATTAACAAGATAAGTTTGGTTGACATATGTAACTATTCTTGGAACGCAACCTTTCCATTGGTCAATTTCAAAATTGTGCTCCGAAACAACCAATCAAAAACTAGATGTTGAGACTGGTTGTCAAACTCATTATAATCTATGCACTAGGATACCAGCAGTTACCTCAAGAAGGTAAATTTTGAATTAGTTATGTTAACATACACATACAAATAATGTATTTACACATGAATAATGTATATACACAGCCATTCTAAATATTAGTGCACATTTTAAATATTATTTTGTTCAAATTATAATGTTTTATGAGTTGTAAAGGAAATCAGTGTACCATTAGTTGCTTATATTCAGCTATATATATAATGCTTTGTTCTTATAATGCCATTTAATGCTTTTCATTGCTTTTTAACAAAACATTGTTTCACTGCTAGCACAGCTTAACCATGTTAATGTTACTATAATTTTATTTTACAAGAAATATTTACTATTGTAGCTTCAGGTCACATGATCAACATTTGAAAAAGTGCTATGGTTGTTTAGCAAGAATTTTCACTTTTAACGACTACAAGAAATCCTAAAAGTATACAAAACAGAATGCTACTTCATACATGAAAAATATGCTGTCTTACTGAAGTATTCGTTTAGAATTTATCCATGATTACATTTTAAATTGAAGGAGATAACGTTTCATAGAATAAATAAAACGAGAAAAAACCACACTGCTGCACAGCTGATATTAGTTCATACATTTATATATCAACTTAAATCAGGTTATAAAGACTATAAAACTGAATTTGGAGACCAGTCTTAGAATGAAATGTTGCCATTGGACAATTTCAAAATTGTGCTTAGAAACAACCAATCAGATGCTTGCATTTTTAGACTGGTCTGAAATCTTAGTTTTATTATCTTGGATGCTGAATAGAATGATGGAAATAATGGTAACCAGTCAAATATACACATATCATCAATTTATCAGACATATACATTTTGCATGGCATAGCTTGCCTGTATAGAATGCCTTTGTTTAGCATAATGTATTTAATATAAATTATAATAACTATGTAATAATAATGTCTTGGTATAGTCTTTGATTTAACCTGTTCTGCAATGTTAAAGTACATTATATTTCTGTATTACAGCTAAAGACGAGGAAGAAGATGACCTGATGATTGCCTGGTTCCAACTCGTCAACGAGAAAAACAATCTTGTCAGGACAGAGTGTGATTATATCTATGTGTAAGTTATTTCTAGAGGTATTACACATTTGAGCCGTGCCATGACAAAACCAACATAGTGACTTTGCAACCAGCATGGATCCAGACCAGCCTGCGCATCTGCGCAGTCTGGTCAGGATCCATGCTGTTCACTAACAGTTTCTCTAATTACTATAAGCTTTGAAAGCGAACAGCGTGGATTCTGACCAGACTGCTCGGATGCGCAGGCTGGTCTGGATCCATGCTGGCCGCAAACGCACTATGTTGGTTTTCTCATGGCGCGTCTCATTTCATTACCTCTCATGAAGAGATGCAATCAAACCTTTAGTCTGCTGCTATCTTGTTTTGTTGCATTCTACATAAAGCCTGTGTGTGGTTGTGACATGAGAAAGTCTTGGGTTCAGACATTTAACATTCTGTTATTATTAATTTATTTATACCAATTTTTCTTGTCCAACCTGCAATTTGCATTTGTACCTTCTGACTGTTCAGTATATTTCCATATTGGATGTTGCAACAATTTTGATTCAGATCTCCAAAAAAAAAGGAGATAAAAGTCATTGACTGATAAAAGTATCTGCATGAATATCAACATCAGTTATTGTTCGATGCAATGTTTCTATATACATTCAGAAGACAAAAGCGTGTCCATCTTGTTGTTTATCCTTTTTTCCTGAAAGAAAAATATGCATAGAATAAAAAGATTATTTAATATTGTCTTGTTCAATCCTGGATATATTTGGACTCATTCTTATCCAGAAAACGCATTGGACTCGCCTGTCAGATTTTACGGTATGTTTCTCCAAATGCGTACTCTTTCAAATATGTTGTTGTATTGTACATAAAGATATTAAATAACCTAAATATAGAAAGACTGGCATAAGTTATTGTATTTTCAGTTCTCGTGAACAGGAACTCGAGTTGGAACAACAACAGATTGTTCAACAGTTGAGGGAACTTGCAGACAAACCAGGTTAGTGCCAGTGTAGAATTGATTATTCCCACATTAAACAAAATCAGAAGAGGTTGATAGTTCATTATACATGCATAAGTTATGTAGTATTAAAAGCAAGTGATAAATCACTGATAAATTAATTTGGTGTCTCACTGCACAATGTAGATTATTTTGAAAATAGGTGTTACATGTGTTTTATAAATGTCTAATTTCCTAAATTTTCCATGGACTGATTTGTAGCACCTCAGATGCTTTATTATGCCCCCACTTCAAAGAAGGAGGGGTATATTGTTTTGCAGATGTCTGGTCGGTTGGTCGGTATGTAGACCAGTGCGTTTCCGGATGATAACTCAAAAACGCTTAAGCCTAGGATCATGAAAGTTGATAGGGAGGTTGGTCATAACAAGTAGATGACCCCTGTTGATTTTGAGATCAATAGGTCAAAGGTCAAGGTCACAGTGACTCGGATCAGTTAAACGGTTTCTGGATGATAACTCAAGAATGCTTGGGCCTAGGATCATGAAAATTGATAGGGAGGTTGGTCATGACCAGCAAATGACCCCTATTGATTTTGAAATCAGTAGATCAAAGGTCAAGGTCACAGTGACCCGGAACAGTTAGACAGTTTCCATATGATAACTCAAGAACGCTTTGGCCTAGGATCATGAAAATTGACAGGGAGATTGGTCATGACCAGCAGATGACCCCTATTGATTTTTAGGTCAGTAGGTCAAAGGTCAAGGTCACTGTGACCCGGAACAGTTAAATGGTTTCTGGACAATAACTCAAGAACGCTTTGGCCTAGGATCATGAATATTGATAGGGAGGTTAATCATGACCAGTAGATGACCCTTATTGATTTTGAGGTCAGTAAGTCGAAGGTCAACGTCACAGGGACCCAGAAAAGTTACAGGGTTTCCGGACGATAACTTGAGAATGCTTTGGCCTAGGATCACAATACTTGATAGGGAAGTTTGTCATGATCAGCAGATTACCCATATTGATTTTGAGGTCAGTAGGCTAAAGATCAAGGTCACATTGACCCGAAACAGTTAACAGTTTCTGGATTGTAACTCAAGAATGCTTGGGCCTAGAATCATGAAATTTGATAGGGAGGTTGGTCATGACTAGCAGATGATGACCCTCTTGATATTTAGGTCAGTAAGTCAAAGGTCAAGGTCATAGTGACCAGGAACAGTTAAATGGTTTCCAGATGATAACTCAAGAACACTTGGGCCTAGGATCATGAAAGTTGATAGGGAGGTTGATCATGACCAGCAGATGACCCCTATTGATTTTGAGGTCAGTAGGTCAAAGGTCAAGGTCACATTGACCTGGAATAGTTAAATGGTTTCCGGATGATAACTTGAAAACGCTTGGGCCTAGGATCACGAAACTTAATAGGGAAGTTGGTCATGACCAGCAGATGACCCCTATTGCTTTTTAGATCAATAGGTCAAAGGTCAAGGTTACATTGGCCTGAAACATTAGAACTTTTGTGTACAGTGACCAAATAATTTCTGTTCATCGTGCAATTACTGAATGCATCAAGGGGGACATTTCGTGTTCTACGAGCTCTTGTTGGAATATATGTCAATCCTTTCAAGTATGAATTATCAGTCTAACCTTACAGTTAATTGAATTAACCTTTACCCAGCTGTATTTGTAAAATGGAGTGGTCTATCATTCAATTTGGGTAGTTCCATTTATTATTCAAAGGGGTGTTCACTGAAAATTTACTGACTGAATAGCAAACAGTGCAGACCATGTCCGTGCAGGCTGATCTTGGTCTGCCCTGGTCGCAAAGGCAAAGTCACTTGCCGCCGGCAGACTGAAGGTTAATAAATATGTAACAAGACTGTATAAAATTGTTAATAGAAAAGACAGAAGAAGATATTAAAGAAGAGGAACACTTGATGGAGAAGTTAATGGATGTGGTCAACCAGAGGAGTAAAATTGTAGACAGTATTGATGAAGATAGAATCAGGTCTGTCTATATTTAGTTTGAACCTATTTAACTTAGAATAGATTACAGGACTAAGCATTTTGATAAAACTGTTGTTCTTCAACATTAATTTTCTACTTTCTGTGAAGTTATCACACATTTTAAGTAGACTAGCGAACTGTTGTCAGACAGAATTTGAACATGCAACCACTGCATAAAAATTTTTGTTCTTTAATAATATCGCAATTAATATTTTTTTTTGCTACCTGTATATCCACAGTTTATCTAGTAAGTACTTCACCTTCTAAGTACTTCACCTGAAGAAGGCTTTTTCATCTATTTTATAAAGATTGCTTTCACAATTATACATGTGTTCTGTGCATTCTTCACAATAAAGATTTACTCATCTGGTCCTTATTCTGCCAACAGTTTCAGTAGAAAATTGCAATCTTCAACCTTTAATATGTGATGTACATACACATAGCGGCCACCTGTATCAAGCTGCCACTTGCCTTAAACACCAGTCAGCTAACTTCCCAAAATAATTTATTGTTCTAATTTCAACTTTTCTTGCATACCGGACTGGAATTTCTGGTAATTTCACTGGTGCTGGAAAACTCCATCTTACACCCCGGGGTGTATGATTACTCTCGTGCTGTAAATGACGTATAAGGAACTACATCTGTATAGTAGATTTGTGTAGTAATAATAACGTTTTACGAAAAACGAAATAAAAATCAAATACCTTGATAGTTTCTCTTTGTTCCTTATAACATATTTCTCGATTCAAAAAATGTCATTTTACGAAAAAAAAACATAATGTTTCACTGCAGATGATAAAACAAAAGCGGAACTATTACGTTGTTTCCGTCTTTGTAACGTCATGACGTACTTACTGTTTACGGACGTAAAGTTCCCGCGCTTTGTTGATACGCTACTTTAAGAAAAAAGTGCTATAAGAAAATCATTTGTTTGAATTTTACTATTATTTGTTGAATATGGCATGCAAGAAAAAGATTCAATCACTAGTGGTAGATGCAGATGGAAATATCCGGCTCTCAGGTAACTGTTTAAGCGGTAACTCGCCAGGAGCCTCGTTACAGCCGTAAACAGTTACCCTCGAGCCGGATATTCCCATCTGCACCTACCACCAGTGAAAGAATTTTACAGTCTAAAGCAGCCACCTGTCTAAAGCAGCCTGATTGTGTTGCTCCTTTGGCAGCTTAATACAGATTTAACTGTACAGGGATTTCCAGTATTTTTACTGGTGCTAGAAAAATCCATCTTACATCCCTGGGTGTAAGATGACTCTCGTGCTGTAGATGACGTATTACGAACTATATACAGTAAAATTCCTACTTACGACCACGCTGAAATTACGACCGCACCGCTAATACGACCGATTTTGCAAAGAACGGAATATCTCCTTCTTAAAACCAGTGGTCGTTTGTCCGAAAATGCGACCAGACCGCTAATCCACTAATTCGACCACCAATTTCAGAACTGTTCGATTTTTTAACACTTAATTAATCACCGCTATTACGACCACTCAAATTTTTCTGTATGTTACCGCAAATCGCCGCGGGAATTAATACTTGCGACATCGTGTTAACACGTTAAGCGAGTACATTGTGTATTTATCCATTAACTAACAAGTCTTTTAAACGTTATCAAAACAACGTATCAAACTGTTTGATTGTCTGAAATTGTTATTTAAAGATGTTTGGTGTTTTACATCGCTATTTTAACGTAAGAAATTGTTGAAATAATTAATTTGTTTGTAATTAGACGAATGCCCGCTGATCGAATTGACTGGATTAAAACGGATTTAATTAGATCTAAACGGTGTTTGTTTGTTATTGTACCACCCGACAACAAAGTTGTAAGGGGGGGTATACTGGTTTCAGGTTGTCTGTCTGTCTGTCTGTCCGTCTGTCTGTCCGTAGACGCAATCTTGTGCGCACCATCTCTCCTTATCCCCTTGACAGAATTTAATGAAACTTCACACAAGTGATCAGTACCAACAGTAGTTGTGCATGGGGCATGTTAGGTTCTTTTAGAAAAAAAATTTGCATGGTTATGGGACTTTGTTTTTTTGTTACTATACTATATACATAGACACAATCTTGTGCGCACAATCTCTCCTCATCCCCTTGACACAATTTAATGAAACTTCACAAAAGTGATCAGTACCAACAGTAGTTGTGCATGGGGCATGTTAGGTTCTTTTAGAAAAAAGATTTGCGGAGTTATGGGACTTTGTTTTTTTGTTACTATACTATATACATAGACACAATCGTGTGCACACCATCTCTCCTCATCCCCTTGACACAATTTAATGAAACTTCACACAAGTGATCAGTAACAACAGTAGTTGTGCATGGGGCATGTTAGGTTCTTTCAGAAAAAAAATTTGCTGAGTTATGGGACTTTGTTTTTTTTTTTGTTACTATACTATATACATAGACACAATCTTGTGCGCACCATATCTCCTCATCCCCTTGACACAATTTAATGAAACTTCACACAAGTGATCAGTACCAACCCTAGTTGTGCATGGTGCATGTTACATTCTTTTAGATAAATATTCTGCATAGTTATGGGACTTTGTTTTTTGTTACTATACTGTATACATACCTTCTATATACATACAGTCCACATAATTATGCAATCTTGTGTGCGTCAAATTGCAATGTACTGTCAGTGCATGCGGGGGGTACATTCATCACCTTTAGTGATAGCTCTAGTTATTAATGTAAATACGTTTGGGATTTCAGCGGAGAGTGAAGTTTGAAAAGGTTTGATATTGTTGTAATTGTCTTTAATTGAACAAAATTCAAATCATTATCAGTTAAGTGAGTCCTTAATTAATACACAGTTTGATCCGTAATTCTTTGATTAACACAGTGATCAAGTATTTAAGGCTAAAGAAATTAAAGAAAATAAAGCTACATATAAATTGAACACTGTGTTTGCCATTATTGCGTCTTGATTGTATTCCAATGTGTTATTATCTGCCAGACCTTCCCCGTATAGCCTTGTCCACTAATCAGACCAGACCGCTAATAAGACCAGTTTTACAAAGAACCATGGGTGGTCTTAATAGCGGAAATCTACTGTATGTTGAAGATTCATGTAGTAATTAATATTTTATTTCATAAAACGGAATGAAAAATCAAATACCTTGACAATTCCTCTTTGTTCCTGATTGTATATTTCTCGATTCAAAAAGCGTTATTTTATCAAAAATTCGTAATGTTACGCTGCAACTGATAAAACTGAACCGGAACTAAACATTGTTGTTCGTCATTGAAATGTCATGACGTCTTTCCTGTTTACGGACGTTGGTTTTCCACGCTTTGTTTTAATACGCAGTTATAAGAAATAGTTCTAACAAAAAATCTGTTCATTTGATTTTATTTTTATTACCGGTATTAGAATCTATTTCTTGAATACGGTATGCAAGAAAAAGATTCCATCACTGGCTGAACCTGCAGATGGGAATATCCGGCTCTCGGGTAACTGTTTACGCGGTAACTTGACAGGAGCCTTGTTACCGCCTAAACAGTTTCCCTCGAGGCCGGAAATTCCCATCTGCACCTACAACCAGTGAAAGAATCTTATAATAGTTGTAAATTCATCTTTACAATATAATATGAAAGATTTGATGAGATATTAATCTGTTATTCAGATATATGGACGAAGACAGTCATATTGAAGCAATGCTGCAGCAGAAAGGTACGGTATACATTATATATTGTGCTACATTACTGCACAGCTTTACACCATATTGGCTGTTGTGTACCAGATATTATCAGTTTGTTGTGGTAGGGAGTAGGTTTGCGTAATACTGTTTCAGTTGAAATTATTGTTTATTTTTCAGTTTGTAAAAGATTGCTTCTTTCATAAACGGAAACCATAAATTTCTTATTTCTTATACAGTTGAAACGTGATATTTCGAACTCGCTTTATAAAAATACCTAAAATTCTGGTCATCTCAAAGACATTTTCAAGTCCTGTCCCGAAAACATGTGCACAAAATATCATTTTAAATCAAATTTCGGTTATCTTGAAGTAAAACGCTCGATCCCTTGGAGTTCAAGATACCGTGTTTCGACTGTATGATAAAAGGCAATAATTATATGCCCCAAAATGCAGATCATATAACAGAAAAAAATTACTTTTCTCCATATTTTGAAAAGTTTCATATCATTAAGTACACTTAACAAAACTCATAACATCCTTTCAATATCTTTGTCAATATCTTTCATATTACTAATAGTACATTTTTGAAATTTCTCACATATTTAGCCAAAATACGTTAAATATGTATTTGAAAATTTCATTAAAGTCAGGTGATATATTGGTATTATTTTATTTATTTTGCGTCCTCAACCGATTTAAATTTATAAATCACAAAAATGCACATAAATATGTACAATATGTTGACAGGAACAAAACAACTTCTTTATCTTGCCATATCTTGGGAATAAATCTAAAGTTGATTTGAAACTTGACCACATATCAGTGAAAAATCAATATCTACACCTCTGTATCTACACCTCTGTATCCTTATAAATGATATTTGCTTGTTTTTTAAAAACACTACTTTTATGTGTTTTTTTTGTGTGATTATTTGAAAAATGGTAGAGGTCATAAAATGAATGAAATGATGACTGCACAATTTGAATTTTGTTGAACTAAATACATTATTAATTAAGGAAATATTTGTCTAAATGAGTTATTTGATAAACATGATAAATGCACTTTTAGAAAGATATCACCAGATATAACGACTTAGTGGGGCATTAGAAGTTTTGATTAGTATACTTCCATATTTTTGGGAAGTGTGCCAATTTTGTTTGAAAAAGTGATGAAATAAAACTCAATTTATATGTAAGATTATGCCAAAGAAGAAATAATTTCTATACTTATTTACTTAATTTGTCTGAATATGTCTTTCTGATACCCTTGAAATCCTTTTGCAGTGTTTAATTGGATAGAGTAAATGAAAATGAAACTAAGTTCATGAATAGGAAATACAAAATTATGTTCCCGTCTTACTTCAAGAATTACCTTGTAGAGCAAACTTGGAACGTTTGTATTGAAAGGAAAAGCACCTTATGATGTGAAAAATCTAAGCATAAGTACTCAACACCAGAAGAAGAGAAAATTTATGCACAAGTGCTTGTGTACTGACTCCATATTAGCTGCTCACATATCTGATCTGTTTATACATGTGTTTTATTTGTATTAAAGCATTTAGTAAGCAGTACAAAAAGCCTAAGAAAAAGAAAAAATTAGGTGAGGATATTGTAATGCTTCTATGTAGCTTACTCAGGTATACCTATCTTCCTTTTCCTTTGTGTTTACACACCATGTTTACACACACCATTTATGTAGTATGTTTCTTTAAAGCACGATAATAATGCATGCGTTCCATCTTTTTGAATGATTTTCATTACTGTTTAATATAAATGCACACATGGCACTCGTTCAATGCATTTCGGAAGTTGAAATTTGGTCCCATTCCCACTACCAGGGAATAGACTTGCATAAAATTCTGAAATGTCTGACCATTCTAACTTTTAATAAAACGAAATGCGAAATGATTGAAGATGTGTTATAGATTAGTAATGTATCATACGTGGTTGAGTAGCTTATATTTCAGATAGTCCATTTCCTGTTCACCAACGTCAGTTTGCATGCTTTCTTTATTTTTAGCTCACCTGTCACAAAGTGACAAGGTGAGCTTTTGTGATCGGTGGTGTCCGTCGTCCGTACGTCCGTCCGTGCGTAAACTTTTCCTTGTGACATCTCTAGAGGTCACATTTTTTATGGGATCTTTATGAAAATGGGTCAGAGTGTTCATCTTGGTAAATTCTAAAAATCTAAAAATAGAAAAACCTTGTGACCTCTCTAGAGGCCAAAATTTTCAATGGATCTTCATGAAAATTAGTCAGAATGTTCACCTTGATGATATCTAGGTCAAGTTCGAAACTGGGTCACGTGCGGTCAAAAACTAGGTCAGGAGGTCTAAAAATAGAAAAACCTTGTGACCTCTCTAGAGGCCATATATTTCACAAGATCTTCATGAAAATTGGTCAGAATGTTCATCTTGATGATATCTAGGTCAAGTTCGAGACTGGGTCACGTGCGCTCAAAAACTAGGTCAGTAGGTCTAAAAATAGAAAAACCTTGTGACCTTTCTAGAGACGATATATTTCACAAGATCTTCATGAAAATTGGTCAGAACGTTCACCTTGATGATATCTAGGTCAAGTTCGAAACTGGGTCACGTGCAGTCAAAAACTAGGTCAGTAGGTCAAATAATAGAAAAACCTTGTGACATCTCTAAAGGCCATATTTTTCATGGGATCTGTATGAAAGTTGGTCTGAATGTTCATCTTGATGATATCTAGGCCAAAGTCGAAACTGGGTCACGTGCAGTCAAAAACTAGGTCAGTAGGTCTAAAAATAGAAAAACCTTGTTACCCCTCTAGAGGCCATATATTTCATGAAATCTGCATGAAAATTGGTCAGAATGTTCACCTTGATGATATCTAAGTCAAGTTTGAAAGTGGGTCACGTGCCTTCAAAAACTAGGTCAGTAGGTCAAATAATAGAAAAACCTTGTGACCTCTCTAGAGGCCATATGTTCCATGGGATCATTATGAAAGTTGATCTGAATGTTCATCTTGATAATATCTAGGTCAAGTTCGAAAATGGGTCACGTGCCGTCAAAAACTAGGTCAGTAGGTCAAATAATAGAAAAACCTTGTGACCTCTCTAAAGGCCATATTTTTCAATGGATCTTCATGAAAGTTGGTCAGAATGTTCATCTTGATGATATCTAGGTCAAGTTCGAAACAGGGTCTTGTGCGGTCAAAAACTAGGTCAGTAGGTCTAAAAAGTAGAAAAACCTTGTGACCTCTCTAGAGGCCATACTTGTGAATGGATCTCCATAAAAATTAGTCAGAAAGTTCACCTAGATGATATCTAGGTCAAGTTCGAAAGTGGGTCACGTGCCCTCAAAGTAGGTCAGTAGGTCATATAATGAAAAAACGTTGTGACCTCTCTAGAGGCCATATTTTTCATAGGATCTGTATGAAAGTTGGTCTGAATGTTTATCTTGATGATATCTAGATCAAGTTTGAAACTGGGTCAACTGCGATCAAAAACTAGGTCAGTAGGTCTTGAAATAGAAAAACCTTGTGACCTCTCTAGAGGCCATACCCCTGAATGGATCTTCATGAAAATTGGTCAGAATGTTCACCTTGATGATATTTAGGTCAGGTTTGAAACTGGGTCACGAGCCTTAAAAAACTAGGTCAATAGGTCAAATAATAGAAAAACCTTGTGACCTCTCTAGAGACAATATTTTTCAATGGATCTTCATGAAAATTGGTCAGAATTTTTATCTTGATAATATCTAGATCAAGTTCAAAACTGGGTCACATGGGCTCAAAAACTAGGTCACTATGTCAAATAATAGAAAAAACGACGTCATACTCAAAACTGGATCATGTGGGAAGAGGTGAGCGATTCAGGACCATCATGGTCCTCTTGTTTATACTTTTTATGCCCCCCGAAGGTGGGCATAATAAAATCGCATTGTCCGTCCGTCCGTGCATCTGTGTAAATTTGTGTCGGGGTCCATAACTCTGCCATCCAAGAAGGGGTTTTGAAATAACTTGGCATAAATGTTAAACATAATGAGAGGATGTGTCATGCGCAAGACCCAGACCCCTATCTCCTGGGTCAAGGTCACACTTAGAAGTCAAAGGTTAACACTGTCTGTTTCGTGTTTGGTTCATGACTGCCATTCATTAAGGGATTTTGAAATTACTTGGCATAAATGTTCCCCATAATGAGACAACATGTGATGCGCAAGACCCAGACCCATAGCTCTAAGGTCAAGGTCACACTTAGAGGTTAAAGGTTAACATGGTCTGTTTCTTGTCCAGTGTATAACTCTGCCATTGATGAAGGGATTTTAAAATAACTTAACATAAAATGTTCCCTATAATGAGATGACATGTTATGTGCAATACCAAGAGCCCTAGCTCCAAGTTCAAGGTCACAGTTAGAAGTCAAAGGTTAACATGGTCTGTTTCTTGTCTGGTCCATAACTCTGCCATTTATCAAGGGATTTTAAAATTACTTGGCACAAATGTTCCACATAATGAGTTAATTTATCATATGCAAGACCCAGACCCCTAGCTCCAAGGTCAAGGTCACCTTTGAACATTAAACTATTCTGGCATATTTTTCGCAGACAACTGAAGCATTCTTGGGCACCCTTCAGGGGCATTTGTTACTAATAGTGACAACTCTTGTTTTATTAATTTTGTTACTTCCAGTGTTTAGTTATTATATGTTAGATGTGCCAAGTGTCAGACAGTAAAGCTTTGATGTGCCAAATGCGTTAGCTGCCTATTGCTTGTGTACTTGCAAGTTGAAAAAAGCAATAAAAACTGCTTTAAAACCAATTGTATGTTTGCAGGTTGAAAGAATGCAGTGAAAACTACCTACCAGTACAGATTGTATGTTTTCAAGTTGAGTGAAAGCAACAAAAACTACTTATAGATTGTATGTTTGCAAGTTGAAAGAAAGCAAAAAAAGGCTACTTATGGATTGCATGTTTGCAAGTTGAAAGGTAGCAAAAAAAATACTTATGGGTTGTATGTTTGCATGTTGAAAGAAAGCAAAAAAAATACTTATGGGTTGTATTTTTGCAAGTTGAAAGAAAGCAAAAACACTACTTATGGGTTGTATGTTTGCAAGTTGAAAGAAAGCAAAAACACTACTTATGGGTTGTATGTTTGCAAGTTGAAAGAAAGCAAAAAAAACTACTTATGGATTGTATGTTTGCAAGTTGAAAGAAAGCAAAAACACTACTTATGGGTTGTATGTTTGCAAGTTGAAAGAAAGCAAAACACTACTTATGGATTGTATGTTTGCAAGTTGAAAGAAAGCAAAACACTACTTATGGATTGTATGTTTGCAAGTTGAAAGAAAGCAAAAAAACTGCTTATGGATTGTATGTTTGCAAGTTGAGAGAAAGCAAAAAAAACTACTTATGGATTGTATTATGGCTTGACAAGTTGTTTGAAAGCTGCTTAGAATTTTGACTTGTCGAGCTACAATTTGTACTAATCCTGCAATTCACTGTAGATAAAAAATTTTCTGCAGCGTCTGTTTTGACGTTTTGTGAAAACAATATGTGTGATCATAACATGGTAATGTATCAGAACAGGACAGATTTTAGTATTTCGAAAAATGAATCATCTTTACAATTGTTAACGTGTTGCAGCTTCTCCAAGGCTTACTTTTCATTGAATATAATATTTTTGGTTAAAATTGCCCTTGTCTTGCAGAAGAAGCACTACAGCAAGTTCCATTTTCCTGGAGCCATTTCTACTCATATTTGAGTGGACAAGTAGATTTGTCAAGCCCAGCAGTTTATTTTATAAAAAAAGTTATTGCCAGTCAATAACTGTGACTGTTTACTGACAAGACATTCAATAGGTTGTTTCATTACATGACATCAGAATATAGTTTCACAGATTTTTCTCTCAAATTTTGACTTAAGCCCAAGAAGTGTGTTACCTTCAGACAGGTCATATTATGGATTGTTGATTTTTTATAAGGAGTCCTGCACTAAAGTGATTTGTTAAAGCACATTGATAAATTGATATTACATTTTGTATTAATAGCTTGTTATTCACAATGCATGCTGTTTCTTGTACTTGTTTGATCATTTTGCATGCCTGTTCAGATACTTATATACATCCTACAAATAGTTTTATTTTCATTTCATTTTCTTTTTTTTAGAAGATAAAAGCCCAAAAGTAGAAATGAATAGATTGCTGAAGTATATTCAATAGCTTTAGAAATTCTCATCCATTGATGTTTTATTAAAATTCTTGTGTACTCTTGAAAATGTATGATAGGAATGCAAAAATTGGTGCTGTAAAACAGTAGAAATTTATGACTTGTATAATATTAATTTATAGTTTTTTAAAAATATTTAATGAATGCTACTGTTTGTTTTGAAACTTTTGACCTTTTTATTGAGAATGTGTGCATGCCCTGTTATTGGGTTAGCAACTTGGTAAACATCAGTTACAATCATATGTTAGAAACAGTGTAAGGTTTATGTTTTATATTTCAGGTTTTCCAATTGTTTTGAATTAATGAAAGTTCAATTAATAAAGTTCTGGCAGTTCTATAACCTGAGACCATCATTTTGGAGGATAAATAACATTTAAGGCCATTTCACATATACACCTAACTGTAATTGAAACGAAACCAATGGGTTTTTGCATACATTCAGAATTTTGATCTGAATCTCTGGGTAAAAATGTGTAGAAGCATAGCATAATCAATAGAAACATATGTTAAATCACTCAAATGTGGGTGATAATGATATGTTATTGCTTGGATTTTAATAACACAAAAATACCAAAGTTGCCTTTGGAGAAGAAAATGGCTACATATAAATCATAAACACAGAGACAAATTTGGAGAATATTACAAGCTTGTTTAGGAATTGCCTGAGGGTCCTGGATGATTTTAAACTCACGTTTTGCATTAGCAAAGACAAAAATGACATTACATTTTACTAATGAAAAAATATAACTTTTTTCACCTATTTGGAACAAATTTGATAACCCAACTAGGATTTCAATCTGAAATGGCCCACCAGTCATTATGCATACTTATTAGTCCCCTACCGGTGGAACGCCAGAGGGGACTATAGGAATGCCCTCCGTCCCTCCATCTGTCCATCAGCAAATCTGGATCCTGCAGTTACTCGAAATGTGTTCAAGCTAGGTTTATAAAACTTGGTATGTGTATAGAGTGCAATATGTAGATAATGCATGTACATGAATTATGCTTGTAGGTCAAAGGTCAAGATCACTATTGAAGGTCAAGTAAAAATTGTTTTTTCTTCATAACTTTTGTATGCATTGATGGATTATCTTTAATAGTGGTACACACAAATGTTCCCCATGATGAGACAATATATCAACACATGATCTATGCTTGTCAGTTAAAGGTCAAGGTCACTGTTTGAAGTGAAAATTTGTTTCCACTCCCTAACTTTTATGTGCATTGATGGATTATCTTAATACTGCACACAAATGTTCCCCATGATGAGACAATGTGTCATGTACATGATCCATGCTTGTAGGTCAAGGTCACTATTGAAATTTAAGTAAAAATAGTTTTTGTTACTTAGCTTCTGAATGCCTTTAAGCAGTTTTAGTCTTAATGCTTTTGCCAACAACCACAAGGGACAAACACTAACAAAGTTTTATACCGTTAGGGGACTTCTGTATTGCCACTGCAATACTGGTCACTTGTTTTTTAGTCCATTCGTTATAGTGAAATGACCCCGTAAGCTTTTTTGAAATACCTCGTACGTGTATTAGGAAGCTTAGTTCTAATGCTGTCCAGTTCCAACAATTTATTTCAGTTTGAAGGGATTACAAGATGTGTTTATAAAAAACAAAAAACTGGACACAAGTGTGACCAATCAAGATTCAGTACATTCTGAACTGAACAAAACAATATGGGATTCAATTATGGCCTGAAATAGTCAGAAATTAGTATATACCTTGTTCTGCACAAACATGCTTATTTAGATTTAAATTTAATCAAGTTCATGAAAATAAAATTGGATACAATAGGATCTTGATTTTTTATGAACTGGAAAAGTTGCAATAATGGGTTCCAGAGTTCTGCCTGAAAGGGTCAAGAATTAAGTTATTTTGTGACCTTGTGACTCAGCTAATTTTATTTTGAATTTAATCAAATTGCACAATTTTGAATAAGATTTGAATCATTAACGGCAGTAAATGGCTTCGAGTTTGGAGACCCTGAAGGGCCAAAATGCTATAATAGATTTGAGGCATCAATAGCAGCTTTCTTAATCGGTTGATTTTGAGCCAACATGCAAAACTTGTACCCACAAGGAAGGTTCTGTTTTGAACTGGCCCACTTGGTTTATAGCACGGAATTCCATGAGTTAGGGCCCATAAATGGTACCAAAATTATGATTTAATTTTTTTCAGCTTTGCCCTGCATATAAACTTCATTTATTTTATATTGATATGAAGTGTTGAAACATTACAATTAATTCTTGGATTCCAACAAATGATTCCAAGGTTAGGTTTAAAAGCTTTTATCTGAATAGCTAGATTGTAATATATATTTATGTGCAGTTCGTCTCTTATGGATTATTATCATAAATTCCATTATTGACATTTGTTTGGACTGGGGCCAATCAAAGGTGAATATTCCATTTCAAAAAAATGGATACTATACAACCGTGCATATACTAAATGTAGTTATGACTGAAATAATTTGCATTTATGGTCAACAGGAATTTATTTGGCTGATCATTCTTTCTGTTCAAATTTACAATAATTTATTTATTGCCTTCCCTTTTCACGTTACAGAGTAAATAGTTTGTTTTTAGTAAGGTGTGTTTATATTGGGAAGGAAAAACTCTGTACTTTTGTGTAACACTTGCAGTGGTACAGTTCCAATTTGTTTGTTTTTAGACAAATTTGTACCTTTTAAGAACTTAGCATTTTTTTGGTTGTAATTGATCTTACCCATTGGATGGATTGGACTTAGAAACTTGTCTTTTGAGGACATGCTTGCTCAAGTGAAATGTATAACAGTTACAGTATTAGGCCTCTGCCACTCTGTTTTTCTAATTTCTATTTCGTGTATATGTGAATAGTCAAGCTCTCTGTGAAGTCTTTTTATGGTAATAATACAGACTTAGTTATAGGAAGGCTTATATCTGTAAATATTGTAAATTGCATAATTTTAATACAATGTATGTATTTTCAGTGTGTTTTGAAATACAAATGGTGTTATAAGATGGTGAAATCGAAAATAGGGACCGAGTTGAATCAGTGGTTGGACCGTGAAATAATAACCTTCATCAGCCCATTCATGAAGAATGAAATAAAAAAAATTGTGTTGTTAATTATTGTTATTTAATGTGTTCTGTAAAACTAGTAAATAACTATTAGTTAGATATCAAACATATGATTTTTTAAGCACAATTAAAAAATGGTATATGCAAGATTTTTATTTCTTACTTATATTTTCTGTAACATCAGAATTATTGTGTTAGCAAGTAGTTGCAATTTAACGTTTTTAATGGATGAAATATGTCAATAAAATGATGTGCAAACAGTTTTTGAAAGAGAGATTAATTAAGTCACATATTATATAGTGTTCCTTTGGACTGCTAAATTTAATTCTGAACTGATTAACAAATAGTGAACTTCCTGAAGGAGGAAATCATTAAACAGGACAGTAAATGTGCTCAAGTTGTGGAGAAGTCTGCTGGTCCCAAAACTGTAAAACTAAGATTTGAAGGCCAGTCTAGAAAATCTAGCTGCTGATTGGTTGATTCTGAGCCAATCATGAAACTGACCAATAGGAAGGTTTGATTTCGAGACTGGTCCCCCACCTTGGTTTATAGCACAAGAACCAGTTGGAACTGATATAGGGACCATAGAAAATTTTTACAAAAACATTCCATGATTTTACAATTTTATTTTATTCCCAGCTATGCACTGATGATACTTTTAACTTACATATCTATTTCTATATTGAGTATGTGTTAATGTGTTTGAGGAGCATGCAGTTAACTTGCTGTATGTGATATTTAAACGCAAACAAAATGCACTTCCACATGTTAAAGCTTTTAAAAAATGCTTTTATCTGCAGTAGGCTAGGTTTTATATTTTTATGCCCCCGAAGGGAGGCATATAGTTTTTGAACCGTCTGTCCGTCTGTCAGTCTGTCGGTCTGTCGGTCTGTCAGTCTGTCGGTCTGTCAGTCTGTCGGTCTGTCAGTCTGTCAGTCTGTCCGCAATTTTCGTGTCCGGTCCATATCTTTGTCATCGATGGATGGATTTTCAAATAACTTGGCATGAATGTGTACCACAGTAAGACGACGTGTCGCGCGCAAGACCCAGGTCCGTAGCTCAAAGGTCAAGGTCACACTTAGACATTAAAGGATAGTGCATTGATGGGCGTGTCCGGTCCATATCTTTGTCATCGATGGATGGATTTTCAAATAACTTGGCATGAATGTGTACCACAGTAAGACGACGTGTCGCGCGCAAGACCCAGGTCCGTAGCTCAAAGGTCAAGGTCACACTTAGACATTAAAGGATAGTGCATTGATGGGCGTGTCCGGTCCATATCTTTGTCATCGATGGATGGATTTTCAAATAACTTGGCATGAATGTGTACCACAGTAAGACGACGTGTCGCGCGCAAGACCCAGGTCCGTAGCTCAAAGGTCAAGGTCACACTTAGACATTAAAGGATAGTGCATTGATGGGCGTGTCCGGTCCATATCTTTGTCAACCATGGATGGATTTTCAAATAACTTGGCATGAATGTGTACCACAGTAAAACGATGTGTCGCGCGCAAGACCCAGGTCCGTAGCTCAAAGGTCAAGGTCACACTTAGATGTTAAAGGTCATTTTTCATGATAGTGCATTGATGGGCGTGTCCGGTCCATATCTTTGTCATTCATGCATGGATTTTAAAATAACTACCCATGAATGTGTGGCACAGTAAGACGACGTGTCGCGCGCAAGACCCAGCTCCGTAGGTCAAAGGTCCTAAACTCTAACATCGGCCATAACTACTCATTCAAAGTGCCATCGGGGGCATATGTCATCCTATGGAGACAGCTCTTGTTTTTTATGTGCTTTCTGTCTCTTATTGGCATTATTACTCATAAATTCCACTTTATCTCATTGGTCAGTAATTGGTTACATGGAGGTCCATCGAAAGTGATATTCATTGCAAAAAATGATATTCGTATACAGAAACCTGTGCACTATACTAAATATAGGTTTATTTCACATGGAAATTATATTTGCATATAATGGCATGTATAGGGATAAAATACACCTCTCAGTGTGGTGATACATATTTTTTGGCTGTATTTTTAGCTAGACTTATCCAAGAAAAGTTACTAGTTATTGCGCTCACCCATTTGTCAGGGTCGGTATCGGAGTCCAAATTTAGTTTTTGGTTTTGTATGTAAAGGTGGTAACCAAGTAACCACTTAATAATATGGGAATGGATTGAAACTTCTTGTACTTATTGTGATAAACTGACTTGCAGTGCACAGGTTCCATAACTCTTGTTTTGCTTTTTAACAAAATTTTTCCCCTTTTAAGACTTAGCAATTTTTGGGTATGTAAGGTTGTATCTCAGTACCAATCAATTGAAATGGATGGAAACTTCACAAACTTGTCAACTTTGATGAGCTGACATGCATTGCTCAAGTTCCATAACTGTTATTTTACATTTTAACCAGACTTGTCCCTGTTTTCGACTCTGTATTAATTCATAAATTTAACTTAATTTAGTGACAGGCTGTTGAATAGTCAAGCGTTTCTGTCCTCCGACAGCTCTTGTTTTGCATTTTAAGTACATTACAAGCATTTTAGTAGAACAGGGTTGACTATCTGTAAATATTTTTTTCTTGTAGGGAATCTAGCATTAATTTTCTTAGTGTTGTCATTAAAATGAAATACTTAACTGTATGACAGTATCGGTGAATATCGAAATCTTTGGACTTGACCAAGTTGAAATTCAGCTTGACCGATTGGCCTCTGTGATTATAATTTACCTTGATCAGGCCCCAATTTCATGAAAGAACTAGTAATTACTTAGCTAAGTTTGTTATTTTAAAATTGTGCTATTGTTTAAGTTATTGTTATTTAATGTTGATTTTTTTCTGTAATAATTTACTTTTTATAGCTAAATGATACCATGGTTAGTAGTATTTGTCTGCAGTACTTATTTCCATCACACAAATATGATATTTCTGTTTAAGCACAATATAACAAACTTAGGTATTTGCTTAAGTATATTTCTTATTTCTATACTTCATTTTCTGTAACATTCAGAATTGTTGTGTTTTGATCTATGAAATAGTTCATAATACGTTTCTGATATAGATGAAAAAGTCAACATTGAAGATGCATGATGGCAAAAACAAGTATTTGAAATAACAGACTTAACTAAGCAATAACTTAAGTATTTTCATGAAACTGGGCCCAGATTCGTAAACTTTGATATTGACCTTATCAGTAACTGTCTGTTATTTTACAAACAAAATTATATTTTTATGCTTCATGCTTCATTATGTGCCATAATTATATAAAAATATATTTCAATTTTTTAATGTACAAGAGATTAAAAAAATATATGTATAAGGATCTTTGTATATGTAATATGAGGAGAAATACTTATATATTTATCTTTTTTTTCTGTGATCTTACAAGATTTCTTTTTGTCTCATAACCAGATTGTATTCTTGATCTACCTTGTACAGACATATCATTTTTGCTTTGAAATGTATTATTGGCAGTTTTCTGTAACTATCTGTTCAGTTATTCATAGTTTTCACAACACTGTTCTATGTTTTGTTTTCCAGTTCAAAGCCTTGTTTAAAGTTTATATCACAGTGTGTTTTCACATATTCAGTGATCTAAATTATTTTTGTTAAATATATGCTAATTTCAGTAGTCATTCCAGCTGGAAGAAAACCTTTTTTTTTCAGTTTAATTATTTCTATCGGTCATTTTTTTTACAAAAATTATTATACTATCTAATCATTCCAAGTTAATGAAACGTAGAATACATGAATGAAATACATTGAATTTGAATACTGTTACTATGTACCAGTTCAGAGCTCATGATCAAAGATTCATAAAATAAATAGGATCTGAAACTATTATAAGACCGCATAATGTGGAGGCATTGGTCGAGAGGGTTAAGATGCTTTCCTTTAGAGGTGAAGGCCCCGGGTTTGATTCCTGGCTACTCCCATTGTGTTGTGTCCTTAGGCAAGGCACTTTGTCACGGTTGCCTCAGTCAACCCAGCTATAAAACGGTACCAGCAAATTGCTGGGGGTTACGGTAAAATTGGTTTTAACTGTTCTTGAAATAGGGTCGCTCAAAAGCTCTACTGAGTGACTGTAAATAAAGTTAACCTTTAGTGAAATCTTGCTGAACTTCGTGATAACCAAGTGAGATCTTGTTAATAGATATACGTGCTTTCTTTGCATTGTACTTAATAAGTATTGATAAACTGATCAGGTAGACATGTGATTTTACCAGAAAACAGTTATGATTCTGTTTAATATCATTATATGTGGTTAATTTTTCTTTTTCTCTTTTTTGGTGATATTTTTTTTATCATATTTATTTATATTACTATCAGTGCAGCACATTATGTGTTATCCAGTATAATAGTGAAGGGCCCTAAATTCATGAAGCATCTTAGTAGAAAATATCTTTATTATAAGATAACATTAAAAATTTTCTTAAATTTTTCAATTTTAATTTAAACCTGTTTTATAGTTTTTCAACAGTAAAATGGAATATACATCTGTCGATCATCCACATTTTTTTCAAGAGAAACCATAGAAAGTGGTGTGTAAAATTTGTAAAACAATTATCATAAAATTTAACTGAAGTAAGCTTTACAATTTGGGTCCAGTACACCAGTTACCGGAATAAATCTATTCAGTGTACCATTGTTATCAGAAGAGAGGCTTCGATTTTGAAAACATATTTCATTAAAAGACAGAATATTCACCTACTGAGATAAAAACAAAGACCTAACTGATATGAAAAACTGATGAGTGTGATGTAGGTGTTTAATGGTAATTTTTGGTCAAGTTTGTCTCCTTTTTTTCACGAGAAAGATTTCTTTACTGTGATACCAGCTTGTATATATCCAAATCATGCTTTTAATATTTTAAATATTATTTTGAAATTGCACAATCTCATTGTTATTAAAAGTTTTATTATCATTGACTATGTGTTTGTATTTTCAATTTGTATACAGAATCCTGGTGAGTTGGTTGCTTTATTAATTATATTATTTTTTTTGTGGGGGTGAGGCGGGTGGGGGTTGTGGGGTGAAGATCTTATAGGAGTTAGCTTGTTGGTCGGTCGGTCCGTTGGTTTTCATAGTTTCCAGACAGTAACTCGTGAAAGGCTTGATAGGTTTAAATAACTTTTGGTATATAGGTGTAACATTATAAAATATAGGTCAAAGGTCAAGGTCACAATGACCTGGAACAGTTAAATGGTTTCCCAATGATATCTTAGCAACGTTTGGGCCAAGGATCATAAATTTTGGTACACCGGTGTAACATCATAAAATACAGGTCAAGTTCAACTTTGAGGTCAGTAGGTCAAGGTCACAGTGACTCAGAACAGTTAGTTTCTGGACAATAACTTGAGAACGCTAAATTAGGCCTAGCATCCTGAAAGTTGATAGGAATGTTGGTCATGACCAGCTGATGACACCTATTGATTTTGGGGTCAAAGGTCAAGGTCACAGAGACGAGGAACAGTTGATCGTTTCTGGAGGATAACTTGAAATGCTTGGGCCTAAGATCACGAAACTTAATAGAGAGGTTTATCATGACCAGCAGTCGACTCCTATTGATTTTGAGGTTTGACTTTGACATTGGCTTACCTCTGTGACAAAGCCGTATTTGGGGGTATAATTTGTCATTCCTGTGACAGCTTGTGTTTTGATCAAGATAAGTAAATTAAATCAGTCAGATCCTTTGGAAGTATAACATGCAACCAAGCAAAATCCAGAGGACTTGATTTGAGTCTGTTAATAGGAGTTAATGAAAAGTGTGACACTCCTCTTGCCCACTATATAGCACTGGCTTCTATTGAACTCTTAATTTATTATAATAAGAGAATATTCAATGGACTCCATGATCTTTAACATTAGAAATGATATAACATAAATACATTTATTTGGCAACTCTTTGTCGCAGCCAACCTGCACTTGAAGTTGCTGTTGTGATAGTTAATTAGTAAAACAAAATCCTAAATTGGAAGCATAGAACACTACCAAGAAGACTAACGGCAAACTCTGGTTTCATGAAGTATGGGAGGTGATGAAAAACCTGGTTTATTCACCATCTTTTAATTAGACTGACCTAATGAAAAACCTGGTTTATTTGCCACCTTTTAATTAGACTGACCTAGTGAAAATCCTGGTTTATTTGCCACCTTTTAATTAGACTGACCTAGTGAAAAACCTGGTTTATCTGCCACCTTTTAATTAGACTGACTAGTCAAAAACCTGGTTTATTTGCCAACTTTTAATTACTGACCTATTGAAAAACCTGGTTATTCACCACCTTTTAATTAGACTGACCTAATGGAAAACCTGGTTTATTCACCTTCTTTTAATTGGACTGACCTTATAGGGAAATAATTCATTTTTCGTTTGCTATTTGAAATTTTGTCAGAATGTAGCTCTATCACCAAGTGGTTATGGTTGTACTAGCTCTCCCAGATACTGTACATTCCAGGTCTTAACAAAGGTCGATTTTCTACTTGGCGTGAAATGAACCGGACCCCAGGGCAACCTTGGTGCTGATATCATGCCCATTGGAGCATACTGGGATTCCTTCCACAGAGAGGTGGGTGACCTGATGTAGAACAACCATTTCCATTTAGAAACAAAGAGATACATGTATATTGAAAAAGCATAAAAATCAAACTGAAACTCTCTAAGTAAAAAGGGGACATAAGTCACTAAATATTTGTGCCAGAGTTATGGAACTTGTGTTATATGATTAGGATGACAATGTGGAACAACTTTTTAAGTTTGAATGAAATTTGTTAAGTAAATTATTTTTTTGAAGTGAAATGGTAATTGTAAAAAGGAGGCATAATTCATGAAATATTGGTGCCAGAGGTATGGCCCTTGTGGTACAACTATTTTAAGTTTGAATCAAATGAGTTTGATAATAACAGATATAAAGTGAACATGCATCAAAACAAACCTGAAATTTTACGGGGACATTAAAGGGGACATAATTCATAAAATATTGGTGCCAGAGTTGGGACCCTTGCATCATATGATTTGGTTGATGTCGAACAATTGTTTCTAGGTTTGAATCAAATCCCTTCTGTAATAACAAATATAGTGAAAATGCATCAAAATTAACCTAAAATTGTAAGGAAAAAGGGGGCATAATTCATACAAAATTGGTGCCAGTTATGGGCCTTGTGTCATATGATGTGAGTCATGATATGGAACAGTAATTTAAGTTTGAATCAAATCCATTTAGTAATAACTGAGATAGAGTGAAAGTGCACCAAAACAAAAGTAAACAAGGCAGACTGAAAGACAGCTATATCCCTGCCATCATTACGGATAGTGAAAGGGTTTATGGTATTGGATGGAAACATTAAACAATCGAGTTGTGACCTTGACCTTAAGCTGGCAGGGGTGAATTTTGAATTCTGCACATTGTCTTGATAAAGGTAATATTACAGCCAAGTCATATTAAAATCCTTCAAGAGGTTTAGGAGATACAGACACGGGTACTAAACAGTGCGTGCGGTACCACCTGTGCCGACGAAGATTGAAGGCACTTAGATTCCAGTACTGCAGGTACTTCGACAATGTTTACAAAACAAGGGAGATCAGAGAGTGATTTTTTGTCATTTTGTTCCTGTAGGACCATTCTGTCAAAAATCAGGGAAAGTAGTGGGGTGAAGATGCATCTTATGAACATACCCATGCTAAATTTAGTGGCAAATGATCAATTTCCTAGAAACACAAGGACAAATAAGTTTGGAACGAAACGTGAATTTTTTCACATCAGCGACTGTTTAGCTACTTCTTTTTGCAGACACAAACCGTATATGGTCATTGCCATCATAAATTATATCTATAAATTTGGCCCTCTCCAATAACTAGCATTCATACAATTATAGGTTATATTCACAAACTTTTCCAATACATGTGATGAATGATCAGATCAAATAGTTTAGCAATCAGTTTATCTTCACAGGTAATCTTAAACTCTTTTTTAGTACAAGATTGTTTTGGTCCATTGAAGCAAACTATCTTCCCAAACATTATGCTTTTTAAAAAATTGCCTTTTCTGTCCGTTCTATACTGCTGGATAAGTTGTTTTGTTTTCAGGAAAACAGATTCAGTTTTTACATACACATACGATCTATTATAAATTCTCCTTGCAGATCAACTTTCATTACAATACATGTACAAGACAAACTAAAATCTTTTTTTTCTAATTAGATACTGATATTAAACCAATATGTTATTTCTTGTGTATATTGTAACATTTGCACCTGAGAATTAAGAAGAAGGTAGCAGACATAATTATTGAAAAGAGAAAACAAATGAAAAGATTGTTTTTTTACTTTTCTCATATTTATTTCACATAAAATATCACAAGTAATAAAAGAAAAAAATATGAAACACATATAGATATATTATCACATTTTTAAAAAAAAAAAAAATTGTTGCAATAAAACCTCTTATCAGTGCAACAACGAAGTTTCTTACATGGAGACTGATCAACCAAATAAAGTTTATCACAACCAAATACTATGGACAACAAAATACAAAATGTAGTAGCCTTTTCTACAGGCTGTAGAGCAAAATCCTGTTTCAACATTTTCTAAAATTTATCAAACATTTTAAGTTGAAAAAATATATTATAGGTAGATAATTATACAAGGTGGAATTTCTATGCATTTTTGTGCGTAAAAAATATCGGTTGACATACACACTACAAGTAAGTATCTGAAAGAGCAGCAGAGTGGTGTTACCTTTCAGTGGATGACAAACAGAGGATATCTGTTTGTTTGCAGTGTTATTTCGAAATGTATCTTCACCGATAATGGAGACCATCGAATATTTAATCTAAACTCAGCTCTGCGTCAGTCCATATAACTTTATACAGGCTTACTGCCTGGCCAAAATTAAGAGTATGTTTTGTTTTACGTAGTTCTGCACATTTAAGGAATTTTTAAAAACTCATTTTAAAATAATTAAAAATCAAATTTTATTGTCATTTTAATAAATTGACACATAAAGTGCCATTAATCATAAAATGATTATCGTTTCCTTACACCAAGTCAAGGCTTTATTTTGCACTTTCCTAAGAAATAACATTACACCATTAATTCTAGTTTAATCAAATGTATAGGACTACCTTTAATATTCAGTAAGGTGCTTTCTCACTGAATTATGAGGTATTTTCATGTAAAAGTCAACCATAACATACACACAAATTTTAAAATCAGGACGGAAATTGTATCATGCTAAAAGTAAAACCAGTACACTTTTGTACAGAAAACGAATGGAAAATTGATGTTTAAAGTGATATGTTCATAATTTTTAGTACAGATTTGTTAAAACTGGATTTAAACATGGCAATTAAGCTTTAATTTTCTTACATATTTCTTGGAAAACTGACCCTGTAATGTTAAGGTTCAGGGGGAGTAAAAACCTTAGATGCATATGAAGTGAAGAACAAATTAACTTGCTAAACAAGTTTTTACAAATATTTCATGCCTATTTTCACTTCTGTTATTTCTCAGTTTTAACTATTTCTATCAGTCTCTGTGCTTACCAAAAATATACTGACTGAATGGCAAACAGTGCAGATCTTGATCAGACTGCACAGATGTGCAGGCTGATGAAGATCTACACTGGTCACAAAGGCAGAATTAATCGTGTCCAGCATGATAAAGGCTAAACACTTGGTTTTGCTGTACCTCTGTGATTCCAACAGGTATACAAGTTTTGATTTTATACCTCATACATTCATTCTGATGTAAATGCGATGTGAAACCAAAATTTTCAGTCCTGTTTGGCGCCATATAACCTATACTGTGTTGGGTGTGCCATAAAACCAAAATTAAAAAATTAAGAGAAAAATTAAATGAAGATCAAATTAAGAAACATGTATTCAAATTTTCCATTCCAACTGCGGACAAGTTACCATCAGAAACGGGCAATTAATAGACAATAAAAACGTTCAACAATGCAAGAAAAACAACAACACACTTTACTGTGTGCAGACAAGAGACCAACATCACAAACCCAGTAACCTGTACAAAGGGTTGATTAAATTTACAAAATTATAGTTTAGATACAGTGAATTTGCATAGGTGGAATGTAAAATGAAATAATACAGACATGTGTCTAAATGTCCCCTTTAACAAGTAAAGTGACTATATGAACACATAACATACAAGTAGGATAATAATAAACACCAAAAACATTACATTTCTTCTTGATATTTAAAAGCGCATGCCTCTAGATAAAAATCACAATTTCGAAAAGCAACGTAAATATAATACTGTAAAATCATATAATTTTGTGGTCATGAAATTCCAGAGTTTTGTTCAAAATGACTATTTCATGGAGATTTAAATTTGTAGACTGCAAATTCATTTGTTTGTTGAAATTTAATATCACTGATTGACACAACCGCCTAATCAATGAAAATTTAGTCCCTTAGGAATACAAATGATTTAACAGTAAGTCAAAAATCATAAACCCGTATTGTTTAGTTTGATAGTATACGAGTATGGTATTAAAAAAACAATGAAATTCCTTCTATTTTACGCCACAATAGTTCTGTGCACTAACACTTGTGAGAATTTTCTACATACTTCCATAGACAAACGAGTTATGTAGATAAACACTAGATCTCACCAGACCTTTTTATTCTAAAACTAGAGCTGCTTTGAGAAAAGCGCATGTCTCCCACAACTGCCTAATCATCTGAATAGTAGTATATCAGTCAGCCATGCACCAAGACCTCAACTGCCTTATCAGACTTTCAGTGCTTTGATTATTAAAAGCAAGTTTCAAGGGCCATAATTCCGAAGTGACTGGGCCAATTTGGCTAGTTAACGAACTTGGCCGAGGACTTATTGGCAAACACATTTTGTTCAAGTTTGGTGAAGATCGGATGAGAAATGTTTGACTTAGAGTGCAGACAAGATTTGTGACAGACACACAGACAGGAGTAAATCAATATGTCTCCCACACCACTGTGAGGTGGGAGACATAATTATGTTCATTTACAATAGCTAACAAAAAATAATGACAGTAGATTTCTTCTTCCAAATTTTTTAACAATTCAACATATTCAGAGGCATCCCCTTTCCATACATGTAATTAAAATTCTGCATTGTGATATTTAAAGTATTCACTCGATATGCAACACTACATATTACAAATTCGGCAAACATGAAATATAAAGGGTATTGCATCATAATATTTTATACTCTTTATATTAATAAACCCATATTTGTGTGTAGCATAAAGGCTATGCCAATAAATAGCTATACATTTACATAGCTAATGTTTCCAGTTCATATAATATTCACTGACTTATAAAAATTGTACTGTACTGCTCTTCATTATAACAAAGAAAGTAAGCCACACCCCTTTTTAAAAGCAATGTTAAGCTCAAAACTCGAAGGTAATCAGTGTACGAAATTCAGATCTGAATCCACTAGCCTGTTCGGGCTACCAGATAGGGAATTTTCCAAGCCCGACACCAATTTCACTAGCCCGAACTTTAACACCTTAAGATACTTAAGTTTTGCATCATATGACATTTTGTTTTACAGACATTCCTATGCATGTTTGAAGGAATAAAAAAGACATACATGTCTGCTATGTTTTGGAAAAAATTTAACTCTAAATACTCCAGTCCAGATCAGCATCGCCAGAGTCCAAAAGCACCGGACATGACACTCCTTGCCAAATGAAATCTAAACTCAAACGCCCGATTTTTTTAGGATCCGCACTCACCAATTACTGTTACTCTGACGGACAATTTGGAAGATGTCAAAATGAGTGCTGAATACACACACAAAAGCTGATAGCATAATTTAAACTCCGCCTACTTCAGGTACTTGCGAGACTTTCGCAAGAAGTGTGAAAGCTAATCAAATTATCCGTTACACTAGAGGTAATTGTATTCAGCCAATTAGCGTTGCAGTTATGTCTTTGACACTTTGCTTTTGATTGTCAACACGAGAGTGCAAAAAAGAACAATAATTCAATAAGCGTTCCTCAGTCTGGAGGATGCGTGATGCCTTCTTAGCGTTTATTAATGGAGATCGTATGAAATTACGATGCTATACTCGTTTATTTAGCAAGAATTTTAATCAAATTAGGAAAATTCGGTAGCCTGGTCGGGGTTGTATCTGCGAAAAATTGGTAGCCTGAGCTGAAATTTGGTAGCCTCGGGCTATTGGACTACCGCGAATTTCGAACACTGGGTAATTATTTGTCCCAGTTTCAAAAACTGTGGTTTTCTAAATCAACAAGCCTAGTAAGTTAGTTTTTCAAAAAAAAATTACGTTACACAGATCTTGAGTGTAAAAAAAACAAGATCTGTTTCTGTAATTGTTCACACAGATCTGTTTCTGTAATTGTTCACACTTCATATGCAGGACAAAACCCTTCAAGCACAAAGCCACTCCCATGAATTTTCCACAGTTTCTTATTTCAAAATATTTTCAAGGACAATTTAACTAAATTCAGGAGTTAAAAAATAGTCGTTGATGCTGAAATATACAATATTTTTTATGAATTCTTTGCTAAATTGTCTTTATTTTCTTAAATGTGTAGGAGAGGTTTGGTCCATTATGTGAAATATTGGCAGGAAGGGTTTTGTCTGGGAAGGGTTTTGTTCAATTCCCAAGTGGACACTATGATTTTTGTCTAATACTGTATCAAGCTATCACTGACAGTCTGTTATTTGTTCATTTTCTTTGCTTCCTCTCTAGCTATCAACTGTTCCAGCTCCTTTGTCCTCTTTTTGTCTATCACTTCCATTTCTCTGATAAGCTGTAAAACACAAAACCATATTTACCATTATTAAATTTTCTTTCCCGATATACATGATATAAGATGAAACTATTACAGGATATTGGTTTGTCTCAGTGGAAAACTGAAATATTCTTCACCGAGTAAACGCTACATACAATACACAAGTGATAGGCTGAAAGTTGAACCTGGTTCCTCAATTGAAAGATAATTTAATCTTATTAAAGTGTATAACAAATAAACTAATTTTTTTTATTATTTCAATTCTTTTTTTCAAAGTTCTTTTTTATGGTACAAAAATTTAGCTATACAGCTTCGAATGCAATCTGCCATGCTGACTTTGTAAAAAGTAGAACAGATTTATGAAATCCATAGACATTTAAATCTGGAGTATATTCTCTGGTTATTATAAGAAATTGCTTGATCAATATTAAGTATATTTTTACCTAGGACAGAAAATATTGAAATAAAAGCAGTCATTCTTCAATAAGTAACAAATGTTGCATTCTAACCCTTACATATGTGTCCATGTCTGTGACCTTGACCTTGAAGGTATTGCCGTTACTCTTGCAAGAGATATGTATAACCTTGCTCAACATTTGTGTAAAGTTTCATTGGGATCCCTTCAAATGTTTAAAAGTTACAGCTGAAACAGATGTGCTAATGTAATAAATGTATGCCTAAAAATGTAGATGGTATATAAATGGACAGAGTGGTATGTTTATAATCAACTTACCTGAGATATTTGAGTTTCTATGAGTGGTCTGTGTTTATCTCCTTGTCCTACTGCTTCCATTTGTCGTAAAAACTCCCGTCTTTCATCTATTTCTTGTTGTACTGAAATAAATTAATTACTCTTTAATACACTTGAAACTGTCTACTCTGCACTTTATTCCCTATAATACTAATATATACCGACTGTTACATGAATTACGATTTTTGAATATGCATGGCTTTATTATTAGATATGTCATTGTTGCAAATTAATTAAAGACATTTTTTTTTCAGTTGTTCTGTCCTAGTTGAATCAACAGTATGGTCTGCTTTGTAACTGCTGAGTGATTTGTCAAGCCGACTGCATCGTTTTGTAGTGTTACTGCATAATTATGTTAACTAAATATAGTAACAAATTTGCACTGCAATTAAAGATATATGAGCAGCACAAGGCCAATGACAATGTTTGTTTGACCGGGTGTGCCAGATATCGAGATTTTGCACACTTCCAACGATACCAGGCACACTTATAGGTGTACAAAACATCCAATTTTATAACGATAAAACTAAAACAACATAATTTTGCTATTCCAAAGTAGATAGTTATCTTTCTGAGGCTTAACTTTATCTTTTTGTCGAGACTTTCGACTCCATCTCGGGAGTCTTCTTCAGGACTGTGATGTCACGTGACGATGGTGGTCATGTGACACAACCTTCCAGAATATCAAAGAAGCAATTGAAATCATGGAAGGGGCCCCCGATTCGAATGAAAATACAGGTTACGACCTTCCTCCAGTCTATCAGAAGGTTTTGTCACGTGACATCACAGTCCTGAAGAAGACTCCGAGATGGAGTCGAAAGTCTCGACAAAAAGCCTCGGAAAGGTAACTATCTACTTTGAATCAGCATGGCTGAGGCAGGAATCAACCTCTATTTTACATAATTTTGCTAGCTTCCTCTTCTAGTGTGGTTATATTAGACTGACACAAGAGGTCAATACCTCTCCTAGTATGCCAGTATTGCTTCAGTCCTGTATAATAACCTCTAATTATTGCTGCAACTTCCCACCTTTCATTTGGGACAAAGACCCAGCTGGTACCAGTCTCACTGATATTTTAGGAATGGGAGGAAGAATGGGTTCCTCTCAATTTCTGTTAGCCAGCTGAATTGCAGCTAAATAATGGCAGAAAACATGTCCACTTCAATATCAGTAGCCCTAGCAATTTGACAGACAGCCGAAGCCCTAATGGTGCATGCAGATTCCAATCATAATACCGTGTGCATCAGTTTAAAAAAGTTTTGCTTGTTGGGCTAAAAATACTACACAATCTTACGTTCATCAAATCTGTCGGGTTCAGATTCCTCTTCATATTCTACTGGTTGAGCCCGCCGTTTCAGTCTTTCTTCATTTGGATCAATGTCCTGACCAAATGCCATGATGTTTGCCAGTTTCTGTTTTTCTTTCCCTGAATTTCTATACCCTGAAAGTGAAGTATGCCAATCACAGTAAAACACTACTTGCTCAAGGTTGCAAAAGGTGTTGAGTAAAATATTCATTTGTTATTTTAAGGGTTTCAAGTGATCTAAATATAAAGTACATGGAGTAAAATACTTGCTTGTTATTTAAGGGTTTCAAGTGATCTAAACATTAATAATATCTGTCATGTGTTTACGAATCGGATAGAAATATCCGTCCCGAGGGCACCTGCACATTGGGCGGTAATGAGGCTTGCCGAATTACCGCCCATGCGCAGGTGGCCGAGGGACGGATATTTCCATCCGATTCGTAAACACATGACTGATATTTTTTCTTGCATATCGTAGACATGTTACCATTTTATTCGGGCAGATTATTTTTCTTGCATACCGTATTTTAAAAAAGGTAGAAATACTTTCTTTTTAGCACTCTTTCTTATAGTAGAGAATGAACACAAAGCGCGGGAAATTAACATCCGTAAGCAGAAGTGACGTCATGATGTTTTGCGTTACGCACAACAACAAGATCCCCACTTTAGTTTTATCGTTTGTAGCATAACGTTATGTTTTTACAATAAACTAACGTATTTTGAATCGAGAAATATACTATAAGGAACGGAGAGAAACTATCAAGGTACCTACTTTTTTCGTATTTTACATAAACAATTTATTATCAGTGCATGAACCACTAGTTGTCATTAACAGCATGAGAGGCATCTGGCATGGGGGGTGCCAGATGGGTTTTGCCGGCATGGGTTAAATCACTGGAAACGCTAGTCTAGTGTGCAAGAAAAAGGTATAAAGAACATGGCCAGGGAAATTTAGACTTGACAGCATCAAATATTTAATTGCCATCATTTCTATACAATGTAGATTGTTATATATACAAATGAAATTTTGTTGAGCCATTTGCAATTTGCAGCATGCCCATTCATGCAAAGTTTCATCACAATCAGTGCTTATCTATTGATGACAGAACACCAACACAATTTAGGTAATATGGCAACTTTTCCAGCTTTTGATTTCCAGCTTTTGAAGTTGGAGGAAGACCCCAGGTGCCCCTTTATGCCTTGTTTCAGGCATGGGCAGGCACCTGGTTAGAACTACAAACATTCCATAAACCAGCTGGATGAATTCCTCACAGGAAGAATTCTACACCCAAAGCAAGGTTTCAAATCCGTATCAATGTAAGGCGATTCAGTCAGCAGCCTTGACCACTCAGCCATAAGGACCCCTTGAGCCATCAAATACTATACTGTACTACTATGGCTGTTCATACTATGGCTTCTACCTGACAGGATACAGCATACACCTAATGGTTTATGCCATGTTATTATAAAAGAAGCAAAGAAGAAATAATTCTACAGAATGTGATGAATAAAACATGTAATGTAGTGGTACAATAAAGTTACTTACAATGTGACGGGCCAGGTTCATACTGTGGTCTTTCATATGCTCCCGAGGCTTCTATAGTATCTTTCGTCCTCACCTTACTGTTGTAGTTCCTGAAAGACAAATTACAACATTTAAAACTTATTTAACATTTTAAAATAACTCAGATTTATAAACATAACCTATTATGTATCAGAGATCTCTTGTCACTAGTGAGCCTTCAGTGAAGTATATGAAATTCATGTGAGAAAAAAAAAATGGAATTTACGACAGTTAAAATTTAACATTGGAATCATAGTGTCAAATGAATCAGAAACATGCTTAACTGCATAGTTCAAAGAAATAATTGAGTCATAAGCATGACACACCTTCTCAATATGGTTAACATTTGTGTCAAATTATTTTCAAAGCCCTTGAGAAAGGGCAGAGTTATTGACCAGACATGAAACACCTTTGACTTCCAAGTGTGACCTTGACCTTGGAGCTAGGGATCTATGTCTTGCGCATGACATGTCATCACAATATAGGGAACATTTATGCCATGTAATTTTAAAATCCCTTCATCAATGGCAGTTACGGACCAGACAAGAAACAGATCATGTTAACCTTTAACCTCTAAGTGTGACCTTCACCTTTAAGCTAGGGGTCTGGATCTTGGGCATGACACATCGTCTCATTGTGGGGAACATTTATGCCAAGTAATTTCGAAATCCCTTCATCAATGGCAGAGTTATGGACCGGACACGAAACAAGCCCTGTTAACCGTTGACTTCTAAGTGTGACCTTGACCTTGGAGCTAGGGGTCTGGGTCGCATTATGATGAACATAAATTTTATACCAAGTAATTTCAAAATCCCTTTATGGATGGCAGAGTTACAGCCTGGGCAAGAATTTACACAGAAGGACGCACAGACACACAGGACAGTGCAATTTTAATATGCCCACCTTCGTGGGGGGGGGGGGGGGGCATAAAAAAGGGCATAAGTCATAACATACTGGTGCCAGCATTATGGACCTTGTGTCATATGGTGTGGGTGATGAAGTGGAACAACCACCGTATACAAGCTTGAATCAAATACATTTAGTAACAAGAGCTGTCGGAGGACAGCAACGCTCGACTATTCAACAGCCTTGTCAATTGAATGAATACAAAAGTTGAAAAAGGGGCATAATTTTGTAAAATGCAAAGTAGAGGTATTGAACCTCTGTACTGCATATCATATCATGACAGTGAACAGGTGTGTGAAGTTTCAATCCTTTCCAATTTGTGGATACTGAGATACCAGCTTACATACAAAAACTTAACAAAAAACTGCTAAGTCAAAGGGGCATAATTTTGTAAAAATGCCAAGTAGAGTTATGGGACCTTCACAGTGCATGTTAGATCATGACAGTGAACAAGTGTGTGAAGTTTCAATCCATTCCAATTAGTGGATACTGAGATATCAGATTACATACAAAAATTTAACCAAAAACTGCTAAGTCGAAAAAGGGGCATAATTTTGAAAAAAAAGAGAGTAGAGTTATGGGACTTGCTTAGTGCATGTTAGATCATAATAGTGAACAAGTATGTGAAGTTTCAATCCATTCCCATTAGTAAGTACTGAGATACCAGCTTACATACAAAACCTTAACCAAAAATTTCTAAGTCGAAAAAGGGGCATAATTTTGTAAAAAAGCAAAATAGAGTTATGGAACCTGTGCAATGTAGATCAGTTCATCACAGTGAATAAGTGTGTGAAGTTTCAATCCATTCCCACAAGTGGTTACTGAGTTACAAGCTTACATACAAAACCTTAACCAAAAATTTCTAAGTCGAAAAAGGGGCATAATTTTGTAAAAAAGCAAAATAGAGTTATGGAACCTGTGCAATGTAAGTCAGTTTGTCACAGTGAATAAGTGTGTGAAGTTTCAATCCATTCCCACAAGTGGTTACTGAGATACCAGCTTACATACAAAACCTTAACCAAAATCGGGACGCGGACGCCGACGCCGACGCATGGGCGAGTGCAATAGCTCACTATTCTATGAATAGTCGAGCTAAAAACAGAGATATGGTGAAAAAGCATCAAAATTAAACTGAAATTCTAAGTAAAAAGGGGGCATAATTCATTAAATATTGGTGCAAGAGTTATGGCCCTTATGTCATATGATGTACATGATGAAGCGGAACAACTATTTTTTAAGTTTGAATCAAATCAATCTGGTTATAACAGAGATAGAGTGAAAGTGCATCAAAAATTTAACCTGAAATTTTGGGTAAAAAGGGACATAATTCATAAAATATTGGTAAAGAGTTATGGCCATTGTGTCATATGATGCGGGTGATGATGCGGATCAACTATTTTAAGTTTGAATCAAATCCTTTCTGTAATAACAGAGGTATAGTGAAAATGCATCAAAATTAACCTTTGGTGCAAGAGTTATGAACCTTGTGTCATATGATGTGGATGATGATGTTGAGCAACTGTTTTAAGTTTGAAGCAAATCCATTTAGTAACAACTGAGATACAGTGAAAGTGCACCAAAACTTTAACCTGAAATTCTAAGTAAAAAGGTGGGGGGGGGGGGGGGATAATTCATGAAATATTGGTGCGAGAGTTATGCCCCTTGTGTCATGATGTGGAATAACTATTTTAAGTTGAAACAAATCCATCTAGTAATCACAGAGATAAAGAGAAAGTGCATCAAAACATTAACAAAAGTGCTGATGCTGAAGGACACTGATGCCAGGTCAAGAAGTCAGCTCTCCATACTTTGTATAGTCGAGCTAAAAATTACAATTTTAAGGTGACAATTAACAATATTTAAACAGAATGATGTGAAAATCTGGTAATAATTGAAAAACATCAAATGTTGGGTTTTGTCCACCTTGGTCAAATTGAGCAGAGGGATTTTGTCCAGGCTGTGGGGATTTTGTCTGTATTCCATCATACATTTATAACTTACTTAGGTGTCAGGTATTTTGGAGGTTTTGCAGGAGCTGCTGGTTGTTTCTTTTTGGCACTAGTTGTAGGATTGCACTGGGTTGGCAAACTTCCCCCACCTGCAATGGAAATGCTACATTTCGACATTCTTTAAAAAAGAGTTCATCTAATTTTTAATTTTTTTTACTGACATTAAATTTTAGCATTTGTGTTGATTGCACAGACTTTGGGGAACTTAAAACTACAGGAGAGCAGCAATATTAAAGACATTATAAAGCAAGTTGAAAAAAAAATGTCAAAGTACCAAATAGATCAAAGAAACTAATATTTAACAACATTATTCTTGGTGGTATTTTATTACCAGTATTTACTTGCAAATAATGCTCTCCTTTATTATTAAAGAAGAAGCTTGTTCTCACTTTGAAAACTGGCCAATATACAAAGTTTTGCTTGAGAAGGAATTCTACAACTGTTACAATGAATTAGTTAATCATAAAATATAGCATAGTTATAAAATAGTCTTAGTCTTGAACCCAACCTGCTAGCAACTGCTACTTCATACATAAGTATCCAGCATAAATGCATAATGCATGATCATGTATTATATTACACCATGTTCATATAGCACCCTTTTGGTGAAAGACATGTTTGAAGTTGTTTTACATACTAAGGCAGTCACTCTACTTGTACGGACACAGAGTCTGACAAAGCAACCTGACCTGAGGGACAGTGTTAGTAAGAGATAGCCCCTAGAACAGAGACAGAAAAAATCCATTAGAATCTGATACAAGCCTATCTGGCTAACTTAACCAAGCTCTTTGCGAAAAGACAGTCTGCAGTTCTTTAACATGTCTGGTATATAGCATCGATACAAGTGAAGCCATCTCCCTGGAAGAACCAGTACTGGCCTCTTAGAATCAAGTCAACGACTCAACGGTAATACTTCTCTTCATATTATAGACATATACATAATATATATAAATTATTAATGACATCTTTCATTATAGTAAAGGCCATTTATGGCCAAAATGCCAAATCTATTACCAATTACAGTCTACTTAAAACAATGAAAGTTATACTGATCATATTTAGTTATACCTCTTAGCTGCTTTTCTAGATGTCTCTGCTGGAAATTTGTAAGTTTGGACTCTTGCATCATTTCTGTAACATAAATCCACACATATTACCATGGACTTTAGATGACAGGTTTTTAAGAACATAAAAGCTACAGAATGGTCAGCAAAGATTACTAGATTATGATATCAGCTGTATGGCCTCTGCAAGTAGAAGCGGTAAAACTTTATGGCATATATCTAAATAAAGTTTCTGAATAAATATACAGATGAGAATTTTAATAATTTTAATTAATAAATTTCATTTAATCTAAAAAAGCGGACAAACATTTAGTCTGAATGCATGTAGAAAAGTTCAATTCACAAAAACTAAAATCCTGCAAGGTTTTAACAACAAAGAACTAAATTATCACTGAATGGTAGCTAGCTTGTATTTTCATTAGACTTCTAAAATAATATCAGTTTTATACTTTGATTTATTGGCAGGATAATGATACAAATTTAATATTTTTCTGCCCAAGATATATTTATCTCATTCAAAAATGGAAGCGGCTGAAATTGTCCAAAATTCTTGCTTCACAAATGATTACAATGTCTAGTGTTATCATCTGTAATCACTTCATCATCATCATCTTAAGTAATTGCCTCACTCTACGAGAGCATACTCGCAATTTGGTTAAAACTTTAAATGTACACATGCGTAGCAGGCAAGACTGACTTGGCCCGGAGCAAAAGTGTCTCTATGTACAGCTGGACTGGCATAAAGCTATCGGTAAGTATTTACATTGGAAAAGATGCAGCATGTACAGTATATCAGGGATATAAATTAGAAGGGGCCCAGTAGCCCATGGCTCCTAGATTTTGGGCTGGGCCCCTAAGTTGTTGGAGAAAATGCCCATATATATTTACCTAATGTTAAAAAATTATTTTTGACAGTCTGGGCCCCTAAGTAAAAATAGCTAGTTTATATCCCTGTACATTAAGATGCCGGCCTTGTAAGCTGTACGACCTGTCCACACGCGCATTACTTGGCCAACATTTAATGCATACACAACGCTGTAGTTTGGTATGATGGTGATTCCCTATAGTATACAGTCAAGTTTCTAGCTTGGTCCGTGTAGTAAGAGTTCTCTATGTTACATCAAGTTAAAAACTGGTAAAAAAGTAGTTGGAGTTTAGTTGTTGTACTGGTTGGCCAACACTGACTTGAAGCCTTCAAGGGTTGTCTGGTCAACAGCGACTTGAGGCAGTGAGTTCCAAAGAATGACAGTAGTGGGATAGAAGCTATGCTGGTAGGTCGATGTGCAAGCTCGGATTTGGCAAAGACGTTGGTTGTGCCCTCTGGTGGATCTGGCAGGAACAAGTGGTGGGTCTGGCGTGATGTCCACTAAGATGGTTGTTCTTCCAGTGTTTCGCGGGTGTTGTAGAGTGTCCCATTTCATGTCTTGTAACATGCTGGTGACACTGCTAGTCCGAGCATAGTTGTTGAACACAAATCTAGCGGCTCTTCACTGAACCATTTCAAGTTGATGGATGTGATTTTCGGAGAAGGGACACCAAGCTGGTGAAGACATAGGTCTTGTATGCATTGGCTTTAGCACTGACCGGACTGGAACGGATGTTTCTACGGAGAAAAGATATGGTTGAATTTGCTTTCTTGGAGATATTGTCAACATGTTTTTTCCAGGAGCGGTCGTCTGAAAGAGTGATGCCAAGATACTTTGCACTAGGTGTAGTTTTCAGGTTTGTTCCATGTAGACTATAGGTTGTGATGATAGGGTTTCTCTTCTTTGTAATGTGGATGACTTCACACTTCTCTGGATTAAAGTCCATCTGCCAGTCCTTCTCGTAAGTACTGAGACTATCAAGATCTGTTTGAAGCTGGTGTCCGTCATCCTGAGACCGAATGTTCTTGTACAGCATGGAATCATTGGCAAATAGACTGGTGCTGGATTTGACCTTGGAAGTTAGGTCATTTATATTGGCCAGAAAGAACACTGCCCTGGGGGACGCCAGAAGTGACAGGAGAGATAGAGGAACAAGTGCCCTGGAGGACAACTTGTTGAGTTCTGGATGACAGAAAGTCTTCGATCCAGGCATGGATGTTACTGCGGATGCCATAGTGGTCCAGTTTCTGGAGAAGTCGAGAATGGAAAAAGTCTAGTAGGATAACATCAATTTGTTCGTTGTTGTCTAAGCCTTTGGCGAGGTCGTTGATGGTGTTGATTAGTTGGGTGTCGCACTGTCACTTAGATATTTGATGTTTTAGTCACAAAAAAACTTAAAGCAGAATTTTCTTTGAATTTGGAGTCATTTTTGCAGTATTTCCCACTTTTTCCCAGTATTTCCCACTTTTTACAATTTTTGGCGTATTTTCCAGTACGGGAATTCCCGGTAAATACCGCTGGGAATTCCCGCCCCCGGGAAATTCCAGCCAACCCTGTGTCGCAGTGTCGCAAGAATGTCTCTTCCTGAAGCCATGCTGACAGTCAGTGAGAATGTGATGAGCATCAAAGTGCGGCATGATGTTGCTGAAGATGATGTGTTGGAGAATTTTACAGGAGACAGAAGTCAAAGAGATAGGGCGATAGTTGGATGCAGAAGAGCGGTTTCCTTTCTTGAAGACAGGCGAGACTGTAGCTGTTTTCCAGTCATCTTAAATCCATAATTTACAGTAAAATTATACTTTTGATACAATAATATTGTTCCCAGTTATAATCAGAATTGATTGTTGGGCAGTACACAGTAGATTTAGATGTAGAATTCTCGATATCGACATTATGGATAAAATCCCGTTTTCCGGTATTAACCACTAATAAACGCCCGTTCCCGTTTTCACGGTGAGGGGGGTATCGGCCATTACGCTACATGGCGGTAGTGTTTAGAGAAAGAGCTATAAAAATAAATAGATTTGCAACTTGAAAGGCATATAGAGCAAATCTCGCCAACCTCCCGTGACAAAAAAACGAGATCTCGTTTCTCCACGCGCCATTTTGTATGCAAACGCAATTATTCATCGGTAAAATAATTATCACCGTATGACCACGTGTCTTTCGGTGGCAAAACAAAAACGTGTACTTTGTGTCTTAATTAAGACCATTTCACATTAAACTAATTTTGTTTTAGAAGCTAACATGTTTTTAAATGTAGTTTTAAAGGTACAAATTGTAACTCCATGCTCGCCGATGTTTGTTTTTAGTAAGATAACGCCGAATCATACTCTGACACGAGCTCTTGCGAGATTACAGCGAGTTGCCATTCTGTTTATTTTATACTTCTTTGGTTTAGATTATCCTTTTTTAAAGTTTTAAACAAAGAAAATGAATAAAAAAAGTATTGCAGATTATCATTAAATATTGTTGTAATTAAGATATAGCCAAAATATACTCGAAGTTTACTTTATTTTTGAAATTTTACCTTTTATTCTACACTGCCGCTTCTGTGGCTCGATACCGAAGGTGTGAAATTATTTGCATTTTTCAAGATAAACAGACTATTTTTGAAAAAAAAATGTTGCCGAAGTCGTAGAATAGTATTTCCATTGTGAGAAAGTAAGATCTTTCATAAATTCTTATCTTCTGGCAAAAATAATCGCTAAACGGAATGTGAAAACTGACAATAAAAAGGTCAAAATTGCTGCCTATAACACCTATGTCCGCCCTCAACTTGAGTACTGTTCAAGCATCTGGCATCCTTGGCAAAAAACCCTCACTAGCAAAGTCGAAAATGTCCAAAGGTCAGCTGCTAGGTACGTCATGTACGACTACAGTTACACCAGTAGTGTTACACAAATGCTGAAAACTTTAGAATGGAATACACTCCAATATAGAAGGTTACACCACTCATTAGTAATGTTTTATAAAATAAGGACCCAGACAGTTGCAGTCGATCAATCTCATCTTATTCCAACTAGAAACCTAAATTACTTAATCCCCATGTCTCACACTCAGTACTTCTCTAACTCCTACTTCCCAAGGACCATCCGTCTCTGGAACTCCCTACCAACTTATGTTAAATTTAGCCCCAGTCTCGGTATCTTTAGAGAGAGGCTGGCGGTGGTCAGTATGTAATTCTATTGCCTCTGCCCCATTTTAACTGTAGCATACTGTCTTTTTTAGCTTTTATTATTTTAACATTGTAACATATCATTTCTTTAACAACTGTTTCTCTGACAACGCCGCCCAGTGATAGTCGGAAATCGACGGTTGGGTGAAAGATGTAGATGTAGATGTAGAATATTGTACACGGTCTTTATATCGGTTAATCTCGCCAATCCCCCTGACCCTATGTACGGAAATACCAGAAAACGGGATTTATCAATAATGTCGATATGGTCAATGCTAGTCTAAATAATGAGACCTCGGGCAGACCGATTTTACATTTTGATATTTTACATTGTCTACCTAGAGGTCTCAACCAGAAACAATCAAAACTGTGGTGGAAACTGTGGTCAATTGAAATTACGATTTATCAGTAGTCATGATTTTTCTTTAGTCCTAACTGCTTACCTGTTGTTTTAAATCATAAATAGTAAATAAGAAACATAAGAACAGGACATATTTATCAAGAATTTCTGTTGTAAAAAATTTAAACCTCTAATGTTTCAATCGTCTTCATGTAATGGCGGTCGGAGGCGTGACCAATGAAAACGCTTCGTGTAGTAATGTGTTTACCGGTGATCGGCCATTTTCCAATATGTAGTACACTCGTGTTAAACCTTGGCATTTTTTTAACTGCCATAGTTTGAATTTTTCTCAAGAAATCTCGGTAATATATACATCATTGAAAAGGAAAAATTACAGGCTTTCTATGTATGTATTTCTTTTTTTTATCCATTGCATTATTATAACATAATTCCCGCCCAACGGATTCCATTGGGTGTTACTTATGCAAAGAAGAGGACAGTGCTACCACATTCTTTACCTTTTCTGGTTTGTACTCGGAGGCGGATATCGACAAGTCAAAATAATATAACGATATTCAATTCTCGAGTACAATTATTTGGACTCGGTCAATGCTTGACATTACTTATTATTGTATCTCATTCTGAACATGACTGATACTGCAGTTGTTCTGCAAGTTCAATTTGTCATATACAAAAATCTACACTTTTTCTAAGTATTGTTTTCGATAAATTTTGAGTACGAAACACGATTTTTTGGCAACAAATTAGCTGGCTCTTGAAGTAAAACACAAATCTTAAAATGAAGTTAAAACTATTTTGAAAACTAAATTCCCCTTACAGATAGCACTTACCTTTCAACAGATTATGTGTCTGCTGACTGTACTGCACCTTTGGTGCATTCCAAAATCCTCCGGACTCTGCATAGTTCGCCATCTTGAAACAATTTGTGAAACCATGTGACGTCATTCAAGGGAAATCACTTCCAACAAACTGTGAGCAACATGTTGCACAACGATGTTACGTACACGCAGAGGAACTAAAAACAAACACTTTAGATCGTTAAATGCAAATATAAATCGCCACAAACTTTTAGCCGTTCTTCTTGAACTTCTTGGCGACAGATTTCTTCAAATACATAATATGCAGAGAAATAGACCCTAAAATTTTCAATGATAGTTATACATAAGTAAGGTCTAGAAATTTATTTCCAAGTCCTTGAAACTGGAACAACTGATACGGGGACTTGAAACAGGCATTTATCTTATCTTATGCTGCCGTCGAATCGAAGCGTATGCCGTAGGTTATTCTGCTATTACTCAAACACTTACGCCTTACAGTTTAACTCGTCCTTTCAGTGAAAATCTGGGAAAGCATTTGTTGAATTTTTTGTTGAAAACAAAAGTTCTGCCATGAAATTATTGCCTGCATCTGTTTTTAAATGGAAAATATCTAATTAATGTTACTTTTCGCCCTGTGAAAATGGCTAATTCTAGACTTGTCTTACCCAGAGAGAAAGATGTCGTTTTTTACATGATATTTGCCTTGTTGATTCAGAGTATTTAGAACAAAAAAATTAGGACATATTTTAATGAAAATAGCAAGTCAAAACTGTAAACTGTTGCCTGAAAATATTTGTTTATGATATTGCTCTGTTCTTTACCATTTAAATGCGTGTTAAACCTAGATGATTTTCTGCAGTTTTATCTAAAAGTTCGGAATACTAAATGTAACTTCGCTGTCGGCCTTTACAAAAAAAATTGTTATTTTAATTTAAATACATTGTAATTTTCACACATCAGTTTTAAGATTAAATTTATTAAACTAATTTTTGGAGTTTAAACAACAATTTCGTTTGAAACACTCCCTACGTTCAGGAAGGTCTAATACGGGGAGTAGAAACTCCGTATAAATCAATACATTTATCTGTATTATGCTGTCGTCCATACCTGTAAATATCGACCAGTCGTTAGCGATCGATATTTTGTTTTCGCCACTATCGATTAGCGTATAATTAGCATATTACCTCATGTTAATCATGGAGCTATAACACTTATTGTTCAAAGGGTTTACCAGTCACATGTTAAGTGGCGATAATTAGATGATCAGAGATTGATCTAAAGGGATTCTGAAGCAAAAACAGCATGCGACTGCATGTGGTGATATGCTTAATTATTACGAATTAACTCGAGCTCACTTCCTTGAAGAAATATTTTACCACGTAACTTCAAACCTTTATCAAAGGGCAGATTTTTTTTGGATTTGAATAAAAAAATTGGAAAATAACAGAAAGCTGACACTTTTCTTAATTTTGTAGAGCCATAATTATAATTATTGTTTATAATGTCAGATTTCTACATACAGAAACAAACATTCTTCTTGAACGTAGGGAATGTTTCAAACGAAATTGTTGTTTAAACTCCAAAAATTAGTTTAATAAATTTAATCTTAAAACTGATGTGTGAAAAATACAATGTATTTAAATTAAAATAACAATATTTTTTTAAAAAAAAAAGGCCGACAACGAAGTTACATTTAGTATTCCGAACTTTTAGATAAAACTGCAGAAAATCATCTAGGTTTAACACGCATTTAAATGGTGAAGAACAGAGCAATATCATAAACAAATATTTTCAGGCAACAGTTTACAGTTTTGACTTGCTATTTTCATTAAAATATGTCCTAATTTTTTTGTTCTAAATACTCTGAATCAACAAGGCAAATATCATGTAAAAAAGGACATCTTTCCCTCTGGGTAAGACAAGTGTTATGCTGTGATTTTTGTGTAAATTTCTTATATTTTATTTTTCATTTATTATTAGTAAAATACTTTGTTTCTGAACTTTGGTCTATATTACTTTTTGGCCACAAATATTTTACACTTTTAATATTTCTTAATATTCCCACAGTCAGGAATGTAATCTTTTAGAAAAGCACTACTTTGCTAAATTTTTGTAATCACACTAAGAAGTCTCAATATCCTGACATCTGTAGCTAGGTATGAAGCCACTTAACACTTCCCTTACTTTCAAAGGAAGTGATCAAATGTTTGCTGTTTTAGCAAATGTTAAGCTGTATTGTTCTAAAAACATAGGTGATAGTTTGTCTGGCTTGACATGTACAACATCTTAAAGATTTTCACAGTTTTTTCTACTACTTAACTAAAGATTTAACATCTCCGCCTTATGTAAATTATGTGAAATTTTGCGTTTGGATTGGTCAAGATCCGAGGACCAATGGCCAACGAGAGGAACCCTCAAAAGATCCCTTTTCCAGCAGGCAGACATCATTCTGCCAACTTTCTTATGAAGGAAAATAATAAAATAAAACTTGCTGGAAAAGAGGATTGATCTTTCTTCTATATATTTTCTTAGGTAAGTGAGTTCTTATGTATCTCTTTGAGTTTTTGATATTTGAAAATAATTAAAATTAGAAGTCAGAATGAAAATTAAAATTAAGTTGTTATCTGACATTGCTCTGACCATTTTTGTTAGAAGCAATAGGTGTAAATAAGTTGTTTGTACATAAATTTAAAGTTCCTGATTGAACTTTAAATATCTTGAATTTGGTTAATATGTCATTTCATGGATAGTGAATATATATTTTTCTAGATATCATTTTATGATTTCTTGAGATTTATGTAATAATGGTATGTTAACTTGAAAGTTCCTGAAAGAACTTTATATCTTGAATTTTGACAATATTTCATTATCTATAAGGTAATATTGTTAAGTGAATGATTTGGTACAAAATTACAGTTCAAACATTTGTTAACTAAAGTCTTAATTATCCGTCTCATTTTATATTTTGCTTATTTATAATTAGATCATGAAATAACAAGGGTAACCTTAGTGACTTTGCTTATGCAAATATCATGCAAATTTAATTCTAGAAATCAGTAGTAATTTCTGTTGGATTATATGTATATTCAAAATATGTTTATGTTTATTATCAGACATACATATATTTTAATATGTAGGAGATCATTCTGCCAACTTTCTTATGAAGGAAAATAATAAAATAAAACTTGCTGGAAAAGAGGATCGATCTTTCTTCTATATATTTTCTTAGATTCCCCATTCTACAAAAGTTCCGGAGGTAAAGTTCTCGGCGGAACACGTGGTGGGTACCGAAAGATCCTGAACCTTTCACTTAAGCCAAGCGTGATGAAATGGTGTTGACTTCAAGACCATCAAACTATAATCTGCGTAGAGGTGGGACAGCTCACAAGAGGACCAGCAGCAGGCAGAAGCACCAGTTACAGAACAAATCAGCATCCGACACCACCTGTCGAGCAAAATCAGCAGCCAACAGTTCCTGTGACCACACCAACAGGTATGTCTGTGGGACACTTCAGACTTGAGAGTTTCGTCGGAGACGGCTCCCAAGACATTGTCGCGTATTTAAAACGATTTGACCAGTATCTTTCATATTCTGGAATACCTGATGAACGTACTCTAGGCACTTTAGCCCTTCACCTTGATGGAAATGCTCGCATATGGTTTGAGAATTTAGAAACTTTGCCAACCACTCTTAATCAGCTAAAGACTTTATTGACAAACAAATATAAGAGGAGTCAGCCAATAGACTTAAATGTGTATAACACAAAACAAGGGACTTTAGGGTCAGTAGATGCATTTTTAAATAGACTTGAAGCTCAGTGTATTCAGGGAAGAGTACCAGCTAATGTGCAGGTTCAAATAGCATTGAATGGGATGGAACGTTCCCTCGGAGCAGCCATTTCAACGCATGCTCCGGCCAACCTGGATGATGTGCGAAAACTTGTGTCGAGAATGGGCCAACTCAGACAGCCAGAAGTAAATGTCATAACCACCAATTCCAAACTGGAAAACTCCCTGGAGACTCTTACTGCAAACGTAGCAAAACTTACAGTCGCCATGGAGACCAACCAACATCAGCCTCCACAACCCAAGTACCAGAACAGACAACACTATGATGACAGGCGAGCAGAGGACACTTGTTCACGTTGTAAAAGTAGGTGCTCTTCTATTTCTCATTGTAGGGCAATGCAAATGCAAAATACGATTTGTTATAATTGTCAAGGCCGTGGCCATCTTTCAAATGTCTGTCCTACTCCAAAAAATGGTCAATCAAATGCTAGAAGGGATTCTTCCTACTCGAGAAGGGTCGTTCTTCGGGTAGGAGGGACCGTTCTTTTGGGCGCAGGCAATAGGGACTCGCGCCTGTCTGCAAGACCGAGAAAATCGATCATGTAGATGGGCACAGAGATAGGACTAAAGGTATCCTTAACACTAAATTTTCAAAGAATGTTCATAATGACAATAAATGTAAGCAAGTTAGGTTTGCTCAACAAAAAGGTGAAAAAAGTAGTGCTTCAAAGTCTAATGATATTGAAAACTGTGAGGAAATCAATGCTAATTTTACTGCATACATGACCAAAAATACAGTAAACGTGTCTATTAATGGAAGGAAAACAAGTGCTTTAATAGATACTGGTGCAGCAATTTCATGTATTGGCAAAACCTTTTTGATAACGCTTTCCCCAAAAATGCACCAACTATTGAAAATTGCTCCCTAAAACATATTAAAGGTGTAGGCGGTACATACCATGTAGTTGATGGATTAGTTCATTTAGACGTAAAGTTTAAGGGTTTAATAATTCCTTATCGTTTTTATATCATAAAGGATCTACATCACTCAGTGATTTTAGGAAATAATTTTCTTGAAGATTACAGTGCAAATATAGATTATAGGACAAAACAACTACATCTTCAGGATGACAATAACAGGGACATCATTGTTTGTAACCTTAGTACATAACACAGGATATGCTAGGACTATGAAATCTGTTATTTTACCTGCAAATTCTGAAACAGACATTCAAGTTAAGATTGCAAGAGTAAATTCAGGTGAACAGGTCCTGTTAGAGCCTGTAGCTAGTCTAGTAAATCAAAATGTTATGGGTGCTAAGTGCTTAGTAAAGGTTAAAAATGGAAGGGCATTTTTTCGACTGATTAACCCAACTGAAAATGATGTTACTTTAAAAGAAAACAGGATTTTGGCAATAGCTTCTGAAATTAGCCACAACCACATATTTGCACTTTCAGAACCTCTAACTGAAGACAAAGTAAACAGATTCAGATAGGCCTAAAACAAAAAAGTGGTCTTTTAATTTAGATGATTCCGATCTGACACCTGATGAAAAGAGAGATTGTTAAAATTGTAAATGAAAACTCTGATATCTTCTCTGAGGGTTTACATGATCTAGGTAGGACGCATTTAGTTACACATAAGGTAGATACAGGAGATGCCCGACCAGTGAAACTGCCTTTTTACAAACAATCACCACAAATGAGGCGCAAAACTAAAGAGCTTACTGACGAAATGCTAAAAAACAGGTCATATAGAGGAAAAGCAATTCTAACTGGCATTCACCTGTGGTTCTCGTCCGTAAAGCCAACTCAGACGAGTACAGGTTCGCGGTCGATTACCGTAGGTTGAACAAAATTTGCAAGCAACAAGACTTCCCAATACCTAGGCTCACAGATATTTTAGATGCAGTAGGGGAGTCGAATGCCCAATATTTTACATCACTAGATTTGGGAAAGGCTTTTTGGCAGGTCCCACTTGATGAGGAAAGTAAAGAAAAATGTGCCTTTATCACGTATGATGGAATTTTTTCTTTTCGAAATATGCCTTTCGGTTTATCAGGAGCGCCTGCAACTTTCCAAAGTCTAATGATGACAGTCTTACGTGGTATCAGTTGGAAATACGTCTTGTGCTATGTCGATGACGTGATAATTTTCTCTCGTACCTTCTCAGAAACATTTGACACACATTTCAGAGGTCTTTAAGCGTCTTAGGGAAGCAGGTTTGAAACTTTCCCCACATAAGTGCTACTTTGCTCAGAAAAAACTTAATTATTTGGGTCATGTGTTCAGTAAGGAAGGGGTAGAGCCAGATGAGAGAAAAGTTGAAAAAATTAAGAATTTAACAGCTCCAAAAGATCAAAAAGGGGTAAAAAGCCTTCTCGGTTTAACTAACTATTATAAAAAATTTATCGCGGGGTATAGTAAACTTTGTGCCCCAATTTTTGAACTACTAAAAAAGGGTATACGCTTTGAATGGTCAAAAGAGTGTGAACAAGCACTAAGAACTTTGAAAAATGCTCTCTCATCTGCGCCTATTCTAGCATTTCCAAATATGAACAAACCTTTTATACTCACATGTGATGCAAGTACTGCAGGCTTAGGTTATATATTAGGTCAGCTCGATGAAAATGGCAAAGAGCGAGTTATTGAATATGGTGGCCGAGCGTTGCATGGAGCAGAGAAAAATTATTCAGTATCTGAGTTGGAATGTTTAGCTATAGTTTCTGGGGTAAAGACATACAAATCATATCTTTCTACAGGCCACCGTTTTACTATATTTACTGATCACAAAGCACTGAAATGTTTAAATTCCATGAATGAGTCAACAAATGGTCGAATTGCTAGATGGGCACTCTTTTTACAAGGCTTTCAGTATAAAGTTGAATACATTAAAGGCAAACAAAATAGTGCTGATGCCTTATCAAGACTTACTATTGAGGCACAAACAGGACAAACAAGTCATAACGAAGATTTGAACCAAAGTTCTAAGTCTGAGAATCCGCTAGATATAATGGCTGAAAATGTACACTCAGCAGAAGCTCAAGTCTTACCAAATTATTCTGAAAATAAAAATGTGACTAACTTAACCAGTCCTGTGACTGAAAACAAAGGAGAAATTCCTGAAAATGAAATGTTAGAAGTAACCTTTGAGTACTCTAAATTTGCCCCAGTCTTATCTGTAGATGTAGAATCACCAGTCACTGAAAAAATTGAAAATGACATTGAATTGATACAATTACAGAAAGAGTGCCCTGACTTCAAAAACATTTATAATTATTTGGCTTCTGGTGTACTTCCATCCGAAGAAAAATCTTCTAAATTTGTTGTTTACAACCAAGATTTTTATGACATTGTTGATGGAATTCTCATGCATAAATATCAACCTAGGTCTAAGAAAAAGCCAGATCATGAAAAGTTTATTTTCCAGATAGCTCTTCCTGCCAAACTTCGTTTACAGGCGATGCAATCATATCATGACTTTAATGGTCATTTTGGCATAAAGAAAACTTTTGGTGCATTACAAAACAAATATTACTGGCCTAGAATGCTTCAAGATGTTACTGATTTCATAAAATCATGTGATAGGTGTCAAATGGCCAAGAAGAATTCACATCCTCATTCATTGCCATTGAATCCATTGCCTATTGTCAAGGTCTTTGAACGGATGCATGTTGATATCCTGGGCCCTCTAACGAAAACAAAATCTGGTCATGAATACATTCTCGTCTGTGTCGATAGTTTCAGTAGGTGGGTTGAGGCCTTTCCTCTGTTTACTCAGTCTGCTAGTGAAATTGCAAGAGTTCTTCATGATGAGATCTTCTGTCGCTATGGGGCTTGTTTGTCCTTAGTAACCGATAGGGGTCGCAACTTCCTCTCAAAACTTGTCAATGCCGTTTGTGAAATTTATGAAGTTTCCAGGCATAAAACCGCCAGCTATCATCCCCAAGCAAATGGCTGCGTGGAGCGTCAAAATGCCATTATAGCACAAACCTTAAGAATGTATATTAACAAAAGACAAGACAACTGGAATCTTATCATACCCACTGTCCTTATGGCTATTAGGTCAGCACCAAACACTGAAACTTCTGGTTACTCTCCCTACAAAATGTTATTTGGTACTGAAATGCGACTTCCCTTTGATACCTCCTTAGTTCCTAGAGAAACACTAAACCCCGAAGCAAAGACCTTTGTAGAACAAAATGCTTGAAAACCTTAAAATGGTACATGGTCAGGCAAAAACCAACTCAGAGTTAACACAGAAGGAAAGCAAGCAAAAGCATGATGTCAAAGCAAAGAATTCAGATTTAGACATTGGGGATAGAGTTCTGTTAAAGAATAACAAGCACACCCCAGGTTTGTCAAATAAACTAGAAGATAAATGGAAGGGGCCATATCACATCACTGAGAAAGGGTCAGCTCCAAATACCTTCCGCATAGCAGACAACAAGACTAACAAACTTGTTAAAGGTATGGTTAATGCAAAGAACCTCAAAAGGTACCATGATCCTAGAAACTATCGACAATTCCCTGAAGCAGCACACAAAATTCTGGCAGTTCAATTCCCCAACCAGGGCCAAGTTCTGGTCTATCTCAAGTAAGACCAAATCCAACTTCAAACGAGGTCCAAAATCCTGAAGCCAATACCAATCAAAATGATACGGACACATCAGGTTATGGTCAAACACAAGGTCAAGGGCAAGGGAAAACACGTCCCAGCACAGTGATATTCAAAATGATAATGAAGATCAGAGTACCAATGACAATAATAACAATAGCAACGACTATGATGGTAAATGGCACGAGGCAAACAAGATCATTAGACAAAGAATTAGGGGCAATGTAAAGCAATTTTATATTGAATGGAAAAACCCCAACATACCACGCTCATGGGAAGCAGAAGATGATGTCTCACAGGCTTTAAAAGATGCATTTTATAAAACTCATACAACAACAGGCAAGGCACGTAAGAAAAATCGCAAGAAAAACAAACAAAAGAAACTGAGGTATCTTAAAAGAAGGGATGAATAAGGAACCATATTGATTCCAGGTGTTAAGGTGGATTGATAAAGTTAAAACTAAATTGTCTTAATGGAATGGTGTTAAAGAAAGCGTTGTTACAGTATACACTTTTTAGTTGCTGTTATGAACTCACAGATACTTATATGTCTTAATCAGTCTTTTGTTTACAAAACTTGTAATGGGACATAATGAATAAAGACAGGTCACAGTGTAGCTTATGATTGTTCACTCTAATAAGTATACTAAGCAGACTTGTATCCATTTTTCTTACACATCATACATATCATGTTGTGTTCTAAGAAATTGTATGCGGGGATGTCAACAATAAATTTAAGGTTCAGGTCTGATTTGCAAGGCGTGTGTATGTGTTCTGTATGTGAGTGAATAAAAGTTATCTTTCCTTCTACTTTTCTCTGTCAGTTCCTGTTCCTGATTATAGTGCTAGATTGTAAAACTGTTGGCCGCAGAAAGAAGAGATGGTGTTATGCTGTGATTTTTGTGTAAATTTCTTATATTTTATTTTTCATTTATTATTAGTAAAATACTTTGTTTCTGAACTTTGGTCTATATTACTTTTTGGCCACAAATATTTTACACTTTTAATATTTCTTAATATTCCCACAGTCAGGAATGTAATCTTTTAGAAAAGCACTACTTTGCTAAATTTTTGTAATCACACTAAGAAGTCTCAATATCCTGACATCTGTAGCTAGGTATGAAGCCACTTAACACTTCCCTTACTTTCAAAGGAAGTGATCAAATGTTTGCTGTTTTAGCAAATGTTAAGCTGTATTGTTCTAAAAACATAGGTGATAGTTTGTCTGGCTTGACATGTACAACATCTTAAAGATTTTCACAGTTTTTTCTACTACTTAACTAAAGATTTAACATCTCCGCCTTATGTAAATTATGTGAAATTTTGCGTTTGGATTGGTCAAGATCCGAGGACCAATGGCCAACGAGAGGAACCCTCAAAAGATCCCTTTTCCAGCAGGCAGACATCATTCTGCCAACTTTCTTATGAAGGAAAATAATAAAATAAAACTTGCTGGAAAAGAGGATTGATCTTTCTTCTATATATTTTCTTAGGTAAGTGAGTTCTTATGTATCTCTTTGAGTTTTTGATATTTGAAAAATAATTAAAATTAGAAGTCAGAATGAAAATTAAATTAAGTTGTTATCTGACATTGCTCTGACCATTTTTGTTAGAAGCAATAAGGTGTAAATAAGTTGTTTGTACATAAATTTAAAGTTCCTGATTGAACTTTAAATATCTTGAATTTGGTTAATATGTCATTTCATGGATAGTGAATATATATTTTTCTAGATATCATTTTATGATTTCTTGAGATTTATGTAATAATGGTATGTTAACTTGAAGTTCCTGAAAGAACTTTATATCTTGAATTTTGACAATATTTCATTATCTATAAGGTAATATTGTTAAGTGAATGATTTGGTACAAAATTACAGTTCAAACATTTGTTAACTAAAAGTCTTAATTATCCGTCTCATTTTATATTTTGCTTATTTATAATTAGATCATGAAATAACAAGGGTAACCTTAGTGACTTTGCTTATGCAAATATCATGCAAATTTAATTCTAGAAATCAGTAGTAATTTCTGTTGGATTATATGTATATTCAAAATATGTTTATGTTTATTATCAGACATACATATATTTTAATATGTAGGAGATCATTCTGCCAACTTTCTTATGAAGGAAAATAATAAAATAAAACTTGCTGGAAAAGAGGATTGATCTTTCTTCTATATATTTTCTTAGATTCCCCATTCTACAAAAGTTCCGGAGGTAAAGTTCTCGGCGGAACACAAGTCTAGATTTAGCCATTTTCACAGGGAGAAAAGTAAACAATAATTATAATTATGGCCTACAAGATTAAGAAAAGTGTCAGCTTTCTGTTATTTTCCTTTTTTTTTATTCAAATCCAACAAAAATCGACCCTTTGATAAAGGTTTGAAGTTACGTGGTAAAATATTTCTTCAGGGAAGTGAGCTCGAGATAATTCATAATAATTAAGCATATCAGCACATGCAGTCGCATGCTGTTTTTGCTTCAGCTGGAATCCCTTTAGATCAATCTCTGATCATCTAATTATCGCCACTTAACATGTGACTGGTAAACCCTTTGAACAATAAGTGTTATAGCTCCATGATTAACATGAGGTAATATGCTAATTACACGCTAATCGATAGTGGCGAAAACAAAATATCGATCGCTAACGACTGGTCGATATTTACAGGTATGGACGACAGCATAATACAGATAAATGTATTGATTTATACGGAGTTTCTACTCCCCGTATTAGACCTTCCTGCTTGAAATAACCACAAATGATTTCACAAATGTGAAGGTTATGATAGTTTTGCTAATATCAGTTACAGAAGTTTTAATTTTTAATTTAAAGTCATGATCCACAAGGAATGACAACTCTTGCCTTGGGCTAATACTTATAAGCAGAGATATTTATATTAGTTTATTTCCCTTGCAATTACACAACTGAGTGGAAAATGAAAACTGTTTTAGACACAATATCATACTTTTTTCCACAACAAAACATTTAGGATTTATTCATTTTTGTTTGATTTACCCCTCAAAACATGGTTCCTATGATTCTGTCAGCTTACATATGGTAAAAAATTAGTTTTAACAAGCCAATAATAAAATGAAATACCAGTAAGTAATTAATAGTGCAGATAATGCAGTTTTGCTTGTATCAAAATGTCACAACAGAAGCACTTTTGTAATACAGAACACCTGGTAAGATTAGTAAAGGTGCAATTATATTGATCTCTATTTCCTATGCCTAATAAATATGCATGAGAACCTGTAGATCTATCAGTTGTAGCAGTCTTAATGCATTACAGTAATTTACTTGATAATTCTACATGTAACTGTACCTGTGGGTTTCATTTCGAAGATGTGGACTATTACTTTTTATGTGTACATTTTACATATGATCTAGAGTCATACCTTATTTCTCTTTGCAATGAACGTTTTAAGCGATGAAGACAATAGGTAACGTGCTCATTGTTTTATCAATTAGAAAGTGATTAACATAACATTAAGTTTAAATCAAAATAAGATTATTTTATTTTCGAATATGATCTTTGAGTCTAGTATCAGGAAGGTAACTGCTAAATTATCTGCCACGTGTTGCATTACATCCACGTCCTTGACATGAACATTTCTATAAGCAAAAACTTACAATTACCATCAATTGTATCTCGATATGATTCTTGGAAACAATCAAGTTAATTTTGATACAGAGTCGCATGTCTGGTGACAAATGTTGATAATCGTTCTTATTAGTTGATATTTTTCAGAGTTCATTTCAAGAAACGTAGAGATCTTCTAGACATACTGTTACGGTAATACCTAGAGTTTCTTCGGATTTACATTTCCTATAAAGAATTCTATTACAGAGTGAAAAACCACTGAACGATGCATTAATTCATGTGTTGAAAATAAACAGTTACGTTTTCGTGCCGTGAATAGATTCATTATACCCAAACTTAGGTGCAAAAACGATTTATATCATATTTTCATTATAATTAATAAGCAGAAGTCATATTATTTTACGTCTATTGAATGATATTCTGGAAGACATACACGTAATGAATGTACATGATTTTGGTTCACAATTAAATAATGAATTAAATAATCTTTACTGAGCGTTTCGGCTATAACTTTTGGGGGGAGTGGGGGCGCCTCGCAGCCTTCTGACCGGGAAGGTATATTCATAGCTTTACCGTATAAAAACACCTTTTTGTCGTTCCGTCGTGTCGGCGCTCTTTGGCCATACGCCAAACGACAATGAGTGCCCCAATATGAAAAATATATGGTTTGTCGAATTGGCGCGCTATTTGTCGTTCTGACGGGTTTGTGCCTTTCAAACGCGTAAACACGACAACACGCCAAAAACGACAACTAAGTTAACGCACCGATACGACAAATACGGCTTTTTTCGTACTGGCGAGCTGGTTTGTAGGTTTGACATTTTAGCGTGTCGGCGATTTTGTGCTCTTCAAACGCGCCCACACACCAGGATGAAAAGGCAGAAATAAGCCACCATAAGGGAGTGATATTGCGATAATCTGATGTAAAAACACGATATTGCATATTCGCATCGTGTTTTCACGTCTTCGCACCGTATTTATAATATGGCGTAATTATATCTTATCTATGTGTCTTCGATTTGTACTGTAGAAGCAAAAATGGCACTAACGGAACACCGTACATACAAAACTTTAAACAAAAAAGGTCAAATTATGTACTTATGAACTTGAAGCCACACGTCATATCCAGTTATAACAATTACGAAAGTATGGAACGGACGAATGTGTCACTTAATGTGAAAATGTATTTATGAACATGCGCAAAATGTGTGTTACTACTCTTCCTCCTACAAATTGGTGACATTCAGTTAAATCCAGGGCAGGACAACGCTGCCAATCAGAATGGTAAATCTTGAACGCCAAAGTTTCCCTGCACAATCTTCTCGAAAGGTGTCATAGCAACAAGCAAATCGGTTACTTGTGATACCTGCCAGTGTAAAACACACGTGAAAATAATGCAAACGGTCGTTATATTGCATGGGATGGTCATGTTAGATCTGCAGAAGGCATTTGATACCATAGATCCCAAAATTTTATGTGAAAAGTTATCAGAAATGGGCGTTTTATGTACAAGTTGGTTTAAGTCATACTTGGCAAATCGACAACAAATTGTTAAAATCAACAATTGTTTATCAGAACCTATGAATATGTCGTGTGGAGTTCCTCAGGGTAGTATCTTAGGACCCCCCTTTTTCCGTGTTATGTGAATGATATGCCGACCTGCATTGATCCATCCTGTAAACTCATATTGTATGCGGATAACAGTGCAATACTTTTTGCTCATAAAAATCCCGACGTTGTATCAAATCAATTAGGACATGTTATGGAGTCTTGTTCATCACGGTTAATTGATAATAAATTATCATTACATTCAGGCAAAACAGACTGTATGCTATTCGGATCATCATGAAAATTACACAACATTAAATAATTTCATGTAGCTTGCAACAATCGTGTTATATCTGCTAAAGAATCTGTTACTTATCTTGGTTTTACTAATGATTGATAAATTTTAACACGTGAGGCATTTGTACAGAAATTACCAGTGCTTTAGTCAAAAAAACAAACATGACCTTAGCGTCTGCCCTTGTTCAATGCAATTTAGATTATTCTTGTTTATCTTGGTATTTCGGTCTGAATAAGAAATTGAATCAATACTACAAGCTTCACAAAACAGAATACCTAGATTTGTTTTAGACTTACCCACTAGATCCAGTATTAACTAGAAAAGGCTTTTGTAAAAAAGCGCATGTCTCCCCCAATGCAAAGTCCTATAGGCAAGAAGTCAATAGGGGTCAGGAGCGAAAGTCAAATAGACACTGATGGTTGGCTGCAATAGGGATCATCTACTTGGCATGTCCAGTCATCCCGCTAAATTTCAACACTCTTGGCCTAGTGGTTCTCAAGTCACTGTTCAGACTCCTGTGACCTTGACCTTTGATCAAGTGACCTCATAATAAATAGGGGTCATCTACTCTGCAAGTCCAATCATCCTATTAAGTTTCAACATTGTAGGTCAAGTGGTTCTCAAGTTATTTCCAAAAAATGATTTTACATGAACAGGCCACTGTGACCTTGACCTTTAATAGACTGACCCCAAAATCAATAGAGATCATCTACTCTGCATGTTCAATCATCCTATGAAGTTTCAACATTCTGGGTCAAGTGGTTCTCAAGTTATTGATGGAAATGGTTTCCATGTTCAGGCCCCTGTGACCTTGACCTTTGACAGAGTGACCCCAAAACAATAGGGTCATTACTCTGCATGAACCAATCATCCTATGAAGTTTCAACATCCTGGGTCAAGTGGTTCTCAAGTTATGATGGAAATGGTTTTCAATGTTCAGGCCCCTGTGACCTTGACCTTTAAAGAGTGACCCAAAATCGTTAGGGGTCATCTACTCTGCATGACCAATCATCCTATGAAGTTTCATACATCCTGGGTCAAGTGGTTCTCAAGTTACTGATGGAAATAGTTTTCAATGTTCGGCCCCTGTGACCTTGACCTTTCAATGAGTGATACCAAAATCGTAGGGATCATCTACTTTGCATGTACAATCATCCTATAAAGTTTCAACATTCTGGGTCAAGTGGTTCTCTAGTTATTGATCGGAAATAATTTTCAATGTTCAGGCCCCTGTGACCTTGACCTTTAGGAGTGACCCCAAAATCGATAGGGATCATCTACTTTGCATGTACAATCATCCTATTAAGTTTCAACATTCTGGGTCAAATGGTTCTCTAGTTATTGATCGGAAATGGTTTTCAATGTTCAGGCCCCTGTGACCTTGACCTTTGACGGAGTGACCTCAAAATCAATAGGGGTCATTTATTCTTCATGACCAATCATCCTATGAAGTTTCAACATTCTGGGTCAAGTGGTTCTCTAGTTATTGATCGGAAATGGTTTTCAATGTTCAGGCCCCTGTGACCTTGACCTTTGACGGAGTGATCCCAAAATCAACAGGGGTCATCTACTCTTCATGACCAATCATCCTATTAAGTTTCAACATTTTGGGTCAAGTGGTTCTCTAGTTATTGATCGGAAATGGTTTTCAATGTTCAGGCCCCTGTGACCTTGACCTTTGACGGAGTGACCCCAAAAACAATAGGGGTCGTCTACTCCAGCAGCCCTACAATCCTATGAAGTTTGAAGGTTCTAGGTCAAGTGGTTCTCCAGTTATTGCTCGGAATATGTCTCCTGGGGGAGACATAGTTATGTTTTAGAAAAAATCAGTACTCTCAAAGTATGTGACAGAGCGAAGCAACTCCGTCTGAATCATGCATTCAATATTTTTCACGATAAATGCCCAAACTATTTGAAACAAAACTTGACGAAAGTGTCAAGAGATACATTCAAAGACAAGATTCAGTAAAAACAATTTTTGTAGTTCCTAAAATTTCATCCTTTGAGTTAAGGACATTCTTCTATCAGGCAATTTCAGATTGGAATGCTCTGCCAAGCAGCCTAAATTATATAACAAGTAAATCAAATTTTAAATCTGCTTTAGAAGCACATCTTTTTAAAGAAGGCAAATCACTAGAGGAAAGCGAAACCATACGATATTAATACATTTTGTATGTAATTTTCAAATTCAGTTGTTATTAATTGTTATTACTGAGGTATTTACTAAAAATACACTCTCTTTACTGCTTTTTTTGTTTGTTTATTCTTCATTCGTGTGTTAGATTTTCATTGTTTGATTTTTTCTTTTTACTTACTTGTACGAGTCGAGGACCCCATTGGAAATAAGTGCTTTTCAAGCTACTTTCATGGGTTATCCTTGGTATAAGATCAGCAGAGAATATTTATGAAACAGAACCAAACTTGAAATGACTTATAATTATTATATATATATTATTAAATCATTGTCCATTTTCATCACTTTTATTAAAACTATTTATTCATGGTTTTTATCTTTGTTATGCAATACTACATGTATGTAAGTATGAATCACATGTTAGATTTAGGAAATGTTTGCATAGTTTTATATATCTTACAAACCTTATCTTACATAATGCGATACTTGTATTTGTATTTTTAAATCGTGTATTTGATCTTATACCTGAATAAATCTATCTATCTATCTATATAAAGGTATAAACGCACAATTCTTTCAGGCGTGAAATAATTTTCATATCTAGTTCAGCCGTTGCACTTGAAAGGTTTTAGTTTAGTTTTAGTTTAGTTTATTCATTTAGTCATGGCATATTACATGCATGAGACTATAACGGTATAACATAACAAATAAAACATCAGTGTGGAATGCATATAGTTGGTTGTTATAAAGTTCATAATAGGAATAAGTAAGTTTTACAATAGTTGCAAATACTTATATTTACTTTAATGACTAGAAAGGTAACATTTGACAGTAAGTAGAATATACATATGGATACTACATGTACTTACAATACTCTGAATGACTAGAGAAAAAGATTATATAAAGTTGTACAAGCAACTGACAGGGATTTAGTGTTAACAAGTCTAAAATTATGAGGATATGCCAAAATATGTTTTACACGGAGAATGAGTTATATGAAATAAGGTTTAACAAAGTGTCATTAACAGTGCTATTCCAGGTAAATTTCATATATGTGCTTTTACTGAATTAAAACATTCAATTTAATAGTATTGCAAGAATAACACAACTATATACTTTCAACCGGTCAGTACGTACGTTACAGAGAAAATATACTTAACATGTTCGAATATTTCGACAGATGAAGACAGGTCTCACACGAAAGAAATGGACATTAAAACTAGTGGCCGTTTTTATGTAGACAGTTTTTCATACAAGGGATATATATAGACTTCAACACTAGCGTTTTTATGCAAACAGATTTTCACACAAGGGAAATAAACATTATTATTAGCGTTTTATATGGAGACAGTTTTTCATACAAGGGAATTAAATAAACACCAATACTAGCGTTTTTTATGGAGACATTTTTTCACACAAGGGAAATAGACATTAATATTAGCGTTTTTTTATGGAGACAGTTTTTCATACAAGGGAAATAAACATTAATACTAGCGTTTTTATGGAAATAGTTTTATATCAAAAGAACTAGGCATCAATACTACCGTTCTGGTTTTGAGACAGTTTTTTATGCAAGGGAAACATACATTAATACTTGCATTAGGGATATAAAATTTATCTAGCTAGGGACAATTTTCATAAAAGGGAAATGGATATTAACACTTACATAAGGAAGATAACGTACCAAAAACGACATTATTGACAATATGAATTCTGGATTTCGTTGTAATAAATCCAAATTGTTTGTGTCATATATGTTACTTGTATTAAATTTTGTCGCCATTATAACTATTTTATCACAGGAACAAGTTTACACGTTTAGGATCAAAGTGAAAGAATATATAGCTAAACGTTTCAAATCTAGGATGACATATGATGCATCCAAGGAAATTAATAAAATTACAATGAAATCAGAGGTATCACAAAATATCAATTTAACAACGCGTATATCTCCGTTAGAATCGAAAGACATTTTTAAAGTGAAAATGAAGCCAGATTTAATGAAACTTGTAAATCCGTCAAATCCGAAATTTGCTCTCATAGTAAATGGATCTTATGTTCTTGAAAATAAGAACCACTGCTCATCTGTGTCAAATTTAACAATTCTTGTTATGGTTTTATCTGCACTAAAAACGTTCAAAGAAGAATTACAATCAGAGAAACCTGGGCAAATGAAAGCCTTTATTCTTCGTATGGAACAATTAAAGTTATCTTTCTTCTTGGCATCATTAATGATTCTAAAGTTCAAGGTAACATTGAGAAAGAGTTTAAGCTCTTTGGAGATATTGTACAGGGTTCGTTTATAGATTCTTATCACAACTTGTCTCACAAATCTGTTATGGGCTACAAATGGGCAACTGAACGATGTAGAAATGCTAAATATGTTATCAAAACAGACGACGATATAGTAATAAATATGTTCCGAGTATTCAAAAGTGATATTCACGTGATGGCTTTGAACCGGAATCATGTGCATTGCCTACGTCATACCCGAGCTATTATTTTAAGAGGTAAACGTAGTAAATGGTATCACGAATCTTATACCTGCACTGAAATACAGACAGATAAAAGGAAAAGAAATTGGAACTTGCGGAAGTTGGAAACAGGGAAAGCCAAATTGCAGTTATATATACCAAGTTACTGAAAGTGTTACTCAGATGAATGATGTTTGGGCAGCTATTATGAAGCAATGTATTTAAAATACTCATTTTATCATTACGACATTGCTTTACAGCTTACTGATATCCTCTATTTTTATACACATTCAGAGTAAAAACATATCTGTTCTGCGTATTCGTTTTTTTTCGTTTGATTACATTCTTTCTTTTTCGTTTGTTTGGCAGTCATACAATTTTTCATCTCTCTCTCTCTCTCCACCCCTCTCTCTGTCTCTCTCCCTCTCTCTCTCTCTCTCTCTCTCTTAGCAATGTAATGGAGCTCAAATTATTTAACTATTTAACCAGGTGTCCCGGATTCCGTATAAATACTCATTTGTTATATCATGTAAATAAAGTGATGGAAGTTTATAGAGTTTAATGACAAAATCGCCCTGGAGAACATTTTGGCTCGCTACATCTTGTTTGGTTGAATATGTTCTTTGTACTGAGATAATGCATATGAAATAAATTTACCTAAACCATTTAAATATGTACGCTACAAGCTATAATACCTTTGCAAGACAATTTATTTTGATCAAGACATTAAATTTTGCATAAAACATTTTCACTATTCTAGAAGCTGTACATTGTAATACTTTCGTATATTTTGATTTGACTATACAAATTAATTTAAGCTTGAACAACGAGCTATTGAAGCTGTACACAAACCTATCATAACAAAAACCGGGTAATGTTACATGCCAAAGATACGAATGCACGTCCGTTTAGTTCATTTAATGCAAAATGGCATTTAAATTTTGAATGCAATTGCATTAATGTGAATTTAATGTAGTTGTATACATTTATGAGACACTATTAAAGCCCCTATTTTACCATTTCAACATGTGTACAGAACCCGTACATATACAAGTGCCATTCCTTTTACCGGTATTTATCCGACAGTTTTGCAGATGCGTGTTAAAAAATTAATACGGACTCACTACATGACCGCATATAAGAACATGTAAATTGAAATCGAAACATTACATATCATATATTGTAATATAAATTGCAAGGTAGATTAGACAAACGCCATTTTTGACGTTTTTACATTAATATTAATTGAACGCAAAGAACTTGGTATAATTAATTTCCATAATCTTGGGCAGCTGGTTTAATTAAAACCAACTGAATACACACCTTAAAGTGTAAAAGTATAAAACAAAACAAAACAAAACATTTAGACATTTTGAAAGAATGCATCAACACTATCCCATTAGATAAATTCAAAAATCTGGTACAATTTATAATTACAAAAATACGTTTATACGTGATTAAAAGTTTTTTTTAAAGAATTAAATGCTATTTTTTTAGACGTTTAGATGGGTTTAAACTTCAATGAGACTTATTTCAAAACCACGAATCGCGCCAGCAAAAAGACCTAATAAAATTTATACCAGTATAAACGCAGAAAACAGCATTCAATCATTATTGTAAATTGTTATAAAAGTGGTTTACTTTCCATGAGTATCTGAGAGACAAAATCGATCTAAATAGAGTAGCGAAAGAAGACCTATCTTCTTTGAATAATTGTAATTCGCCCTATGATGAAAACAGTTAATGAGTTTTATTTAAGATATGTTAAGGGAAAAGTGATAAATTTTTTACATTTACCGCCAGAAAAAACAAACAAAACGTTAACTATAATTAGTCCACCATCATGATGGTGGGCTATTCAAATCACTCTGCGTCCATGGTCCGTGGTCCGTCGTCCTTCCATCCTTCCGTCCGTTAACAATTTATCGTTATCGCATCTCCTCAGAAACTACTGGGGGGATTTTGACTAAACTTTGTCAGAATGATGTATTGGTACCCTAGTTGGTTCAACAATTTTTGAGTGAGTTATTGCCCTTTCTTTATTTTTATAATTTACTTAGATTTATATAGGGAAAAACTTTGAAAATCTTCTTGTCCTTCTTCTTCTTCTTGTCGTTCGCGTCTACACTGTCAGACCAGTAGCCTCGATGAAACTTGTGGTTTGCCGAAGATCCTCAATGCCTCCATACAGTTTCTGGTGGATTGAGGTATCTATCGGCCAAGTCGCAGCTCGCTCCTGGTCATGCCTTTTACATCTCTGAAGTATATGCTCCGCAGTCTGATCTTCTTCACCACATGGACAAGTTGGCGATGATGTCAGTCTGTATTTCTTGTACATGTGAGCACTGAGGTTGTTGTGCACTGATCGGAGCCTGACCATCATCACTTGTTCAGACCGATCAAGGAGATAAAAAGCATCTTCCTCCATCCTTGGTCTCGTTAGTGCCTTGATGATGGTGACTTTCTCCTTGTAACTCACGGGTTCTGTTGGTTGTTCTGACTGAGCTCCTAGCTTAGCCAGTTTGTCTGCCTCTTCATTGCCTGCAAGTCCACAATGGAATCCACTGAAGTGCTACTTTTGCCTTCATCCTCTTGCTTCCTGCTGTCAAGACGAGGAACAGCAAGTCTCACAGTCACTGAGGACAGATCATTCGCTATTGGGTTTATGATGTCTTCACTACCTAGGGGAGTCGTTGGTATGCTCAGCTCAGTTGTGAACTCTCGGTTGAGTTTCTTTGCCTCATGTACGAAGCTGCTACGTTTGAGCCGATTCTTTGTGTAGCCATCTAGCTTGTCTTTCATGGCCTTGAAAAGACCTGAACTTCTCTGCTTGAAGCAGAACCTTTGCATGTCTTCTGTCTTGTAACGGCTGTGTGCCTGTTAGCTTCTCCATGAAGGAGATTGGTGTAGACTTTGTAGCAGCTGTCATGATCCGCAATGCTTGGTTCTGGACCTTGTCTAAAGCCTGTTGGTTAGTTTTGGCAGTAGTGGACCAGGCAGTTGAGCTATACTCTAAATGGGGTCTCACTGTTCCCTGATATACTGTCTTGAGTATTTGCTCATTTGCTTCCCACGTTGTTACAGCAAGTTTGCGCATCATGGCAACCTCCCTACGGGCCTTCCTTTCTGCTTGACTAATGTGGGGCTTCCATGTTAGCCGTTTGTCAAAGGTCACTCCGAGGTATTTTGCCTCGTCTGCTTCAATCAGCGAAGTATTTCCCATCTTGATTTTACCCACCCTCTGCTTTGACGACAGGGAGAATAGTGTGGTGGACGATTTCTCTGTTTTGATCGATACACACCAATCTTCAGCCCAAGCTGAAAGCTTGTTGATGACTTCTTGCATCCTGTATGTGGCTGTAGTGGCATGTTCTTCCTTACACCATAACACCAGATCGTCAGCGTAGAGAGCAGCCTTAACTCCTTTCGGCAGTTCAGACACCAGATCATTGATGAAAAGCAAGAGTGTAGGGGATAAGACTCCGCCTTGTGGGACACCATGACGCAACAGGAACTTCCTACTGCTGGCATGTTCTAAACTGACTCTTGCTCTCCTGTTGTGGAGGTATGACTTAATCCACCTCAGCATGTGACCTCCTACTCCAGTCCTCATCAGCTTGACGAGGAGTCCATCAGTCCAGACTTTGTCAAACGCCCTCTGCAGATCAATCCACGCTGTAAGCACGACTTTCTGCTCTTGGAAGGCGTCCTTTATCTCTTGCGATAGATAAGTGGTCTGGTCCTCAGTGGAGCGGAATTGTCTGAAGCAAGCTTGTTGCATTGCAAATAGGTTGTTAGTCTCCACGTACCACCTCAGGCGTGCATTCACAATCCTCTCCATGGTCTTTCCAACATAGCTGGTTAGGCTGATTGGGCGGTAGCTTGCAGCCTTCTTTGGATCCTTCCCTTTCTTGTGGATGGGGATCATGACTGCCTCTTTCCATATCTGTGGAAGCAGTTCCTGTGTCCAGCTGTAGTTGTAAATTTCCAGGAGTTTGCAAATTGCTTCAGTGCCTAGATGGGTCAGCATTTCATTTGTGACACCATCTGTTCCAGGAGACTTCTTTGGCTTCAACTGCCTAAGAGCTGTCTGTAGCTCATCCAGTTTAAGACCCTGCTTCATGCATTCTGGTGTCACTTGGCTTTTCTGCCTTTCCCTTTTTTCTCTTCGGGCTTCCCTTTGCCGTTCCCTGTTGATGGGGATGTTGGAAACATCTTTGTAGTTAGAGGCAAAAGTGTTTGCCGCTTGTTTACCCGTCAACAGTTCACCATTCTCTTCCAAAGTTACTGAGCCTCTTCCTGTTTCTTCATCGTTCAGCTGTCTCGTCAATCTCCGCAGCTTTTGGCCATCTCGCTCTAGGTTGAGCGAGGCTGTTTTGTTTCTCCAGCTCTTCCTCTGTACTTCCCGTTTGTGCCTGAGGAATTTGGCCTTGGCTTGCTGTAGAGAGAGGTTATTTTCTTGTGAGGAGTTGTTTTCTGCTTCCTCCCTGGCTTCTGATAATTTTGCCTGTAGATTCTCCAACTCATCACTCCAGTATGGCTTATAGTCCTTTCTTACTCCCCTTGGAATGCCGCTGTAAGCAGCCTTAAGTATACTGGCGTTGAAGTCTTTGACAACCCGGTTGATGTCTCTGCCTTCCACTCTGATGTTTTAAAGAGCTCATCACTCAGACTTTGGTAAAAAGGTCCACCTGGCCTTCTTGTAGTTCCAACTTACATAGGGAAAAACTTTGAAAATCTGTTTGTCCAAAACCACAGAGCCTAGGGCTTTGATATTTTGTATGCGACATCATCTAGTAGTCCTAACAATCTAAGATTGTTCAAATTATTCCCCTAGGGTCAAATATGGCCCAGCCCTGGGGGTAACATGGTTTACATAGACTTATATAGGGAAAAACTTTGTCCAAAACTGCAAAGCCTAGGCTTTGATATTTATAATGTAGCATCATCTAGTGGTTCTCTACCAAGTTTGTTCAAATAATCCCCCTAGGGTCAAATATGGCCCCGCCCCAGGGTCACATGTTTTAGTGAGACTTATATAGGGAAAAACTTTAAAAATCTTCTTGTCCCTTCAAATTCAAATTTGGACCACATGTATAGTTTTGTGTGGCTAGATGAACCTTGACATGAGTTGACCTTGATCTTGACCTAGTGACCTACTTTCGCATTTCTGTACCTAAAGCCTTCAAATTTGGACCACATGCATAGGTTTGTGTACCGAAATAAACTTTGACCTTGACATTGACATAGTGACCTACTTTTATATTTTTGAAGGTACAGGCTTCAAATTTGGACCACATGTATAGTTTGTGTTCTGAAATGAAATTTGACCTTGATTTTTACCAAGTACCTACTTTCACATTTCTCAAGCTACAGTCTTCAAATTTGAAGCACATGCATAGTTTTGTGTACCGAAATGAACTTTGACCTTGAAATTGATCTAGTAACATATTTTCACATTTCTCAAGCTACAACTTCTTAATTTGGACCACATGCATGCGCCACATGCAGAGTTTTGTGTACCGAAATGAACTTTGACCTTGATTTTGAATTTGAGCTAGTCTTTAAACTTGGAGCATTCAAAAATAGCTCAATGGTGGGCGCCAAGGTCAGTCTGTGATCTCTTGTTTCATGTCCTATTAGAATATTTTGAGATTTTTTCGAAAGACGCCATTTCGTTCAAATGTTTTGTGAATGACCTCAGATCGTGCGTGCAGTCTCATGGAATGGGTCACTCTTGATATTATTGCAACAATGTTGTTTATACGAAAGTAAACGTTTTTTTTTTTTCTATACAAAACATATAATGAATGCAAATATACTACAAACTGCTGTTAACTAAACGTTACTGTCATCAATATAGTGTATGCGTTAAGTACAGACAAAAAATTGAAATGGTAGCTAAAATAGTAACATGAAAAAAGTTGTTTATTTGTTTACTGTATTATTAAACATTTCTAATGCATTCTTAATTGCTTCATCAATACTGAAATATAGTTTGCCAAGCGCCAAATATATTTAATATAACATAGTTATCAAATGACCATAGTCTTGAACACTGCTATTTTAAGTGTTCAGCTTAAATGCAAAATGCACGATCAGTCTTGAACACTGCTATTTTAAGTGTTCAGCTTAAATGCAAAATGCACGATCAATATATATTACACCAGATTCATATGGGCCTTTTTCATGATAGACACATTTGAAATTGTTTTATGTACCTGTAGGTTCATTGGTTAGGACAGAGTTACGGTATTAATTTGGAGTAAAATTTAATATTTACATAGCAGATGTTACTATACGTTGCATGCATACAGAAAATATATGGTACTTGGTGATTTCTTTCAGCTTTCACAAAACTCAACGCAAATGAGGACCTCATACGGTATTACAGGCCTTAGTAATTCGGGCTAATATGACCTATGATTTTGTCCTTATCTGGCCTTGAAAACATATCTGTGTATGAAGCTTTTGATCTACTATTTGAGGGGCTTTACAGCCGAATCGGTTTAGTGTTTAGGGGAGGATGGCGGTATCAAAGTTAGAGTAACAAATTACTATTTACAGAAGAAATGTAACTATTGGTTGCATACGAAAGATATATTTCACTAGTATTTTTTCAGCTTTTACAAAACGCATCCGTATACGACTCAGCGCAGGTAGGAACTGCGTGCACACGGCATTACAAGTCTTTGTAAAATCGCGCAACTGTGACTTATGTGTCTGTCCCTCTCTATTATTGAATATATATCTTTGATATTAGGATTTTGATCTACAATATGAGGAGTTTCACTGCCAATTCGGTTCATTGGTTAGGGCAATATGGCGGTATCAATTTGGAGTAAAAATTAATATTTACAGAGCAAATGTTTCTATACGTTGCATGCATATGAAAAATATATGGTACTGAGTGATTTCTTTCACAAAACTCATCCGTATAGGACTCAACGCAAATGAGGACCTCATACGATATTACAAGCCATAGTAATTCGGGTTACTGTGACCTAAGTATTTGTCCTGTTCTGGCCTTGAAAACACAAGTAATTACCTGTGCGTATTAAGCTTTTGCTCTACCATTTGAGAAGCTTTACTGCCGAGTTGGTTTAGTGTTTAAGGAAAATGGCGAAAGGAATTTGGAGTAAGAAATGGATATTTACAGAGCAAATGTTACTATAGGTTGCATATGAAAGATATATTTCACTAGTTATTTTTTTCAGCTTTCACAAAATGCATCCGTTTACGACTCAACGCAGGTAGGAACCGCGTGCAAACGGCATTACAAGCCTTTGTAATATCGGGCTACTGTGACATATGTGTTTGTCCCTCTCTGGTCTTGAATATGTATCTTTGAAGTTAAGATTGTGATCTACTATTTGAGGGGTTTCACTGCCGAATCGGTATATTAGTTAGGACAGGGTGACGGTATCAATGTGGAGTAAAATTTAATATTTACTGAGCAAATGTTACTATACGTTACATGCATATGAAAAATATATGGTACTGGGTGATTTCTTTCAGCTTTCACAAAACTCATCCATATAGGACGCAAATGAGGACCTCATACGATATTACAAGCCTTAGTAATTCCGGCTACTATGACCTAAGTTTTTGTCCTTATCTGGCCTTGAAAACATATCATTGTGTATGAAGCTTTTGATCTACTATTGGAGGGGCTTTACTGCAAAATCGGTTTAGTGTTTAGAGGAGGATGGCGGTATCAATTTGGAGTAAAAAATTAATATTTACAAAGCAAATGTTACGACAGGTTGCATATGAAAGAAATATTTCACTAGTTATTGTTTCACCTTTCACGAAACGCATCCGTATACGACTCAACGCAGGTAGCAACCGCGTGCACATGATATTATAAGCCTTTGTAATATCGTGACACTGTGACTTATGTGTTTGTCCATCTCTATTATTGAAGATATATCTTTAAAATTAAGATTGTATTCTACAATTTTAAGGGTTTCACTGCCGATTCGGTTTATTGGTTAGGACAGTGTGACGGTATCAGTTTGGAGTAAAATTTAATATTTACAGAGCCAATGTTACCATACGTTGCATGCATATGAAAAAATATATGGTACTGGGTGGTTTCGTTCAGCTTTCACAAGTCTCATTCGTATAGGACTCCAAAACAAATGAGGACCTCACCACACCATATTACAAACCATAGTAATTCGGGCTTATATCATTCAATCTAAAAAAGCGGACCAGTTTTTTTAGTCTGAATGCATGTAGAAAAGCTTAATTCACAAAATTGACATCCTGGAAGGTTTTAGCAAAAGAGAAATAAATTATCACAGAATGGCAGCTAAATTGTACTTTCATTTGACATCAAAAATAATATCAGTTTTATTCTTGATTTATTGACAGGATTATGATACAAATTTAATATTTTTTTCTGCACAGGATCTATTCATCTCATTCAAAAATGGAAGCGGCTGAGATTGTCCAAAAGTCTGGCTTCACAAATGGATTAAGGTATATAAGTTACAAGGTTTAGGGGTATCATCTGTAATCACTTAAATGTATACTGTATAGTTATACTTCTGATACAATAACATTCTTGACATTACTTATTACTGTATCTAATTTTGAACAATACTGATATTCCAGTTGTTCTGCAAGTTTAAGTTGCCATATACAAATAATTGCACATTTTCTAAGTATTGTTTTCGACAAATTTTGAGTACGAATCACGAATATTTTTGGCAACAAATTAGCTGGCTCTTGAAGTAACATACATATCTTAAAACGAAGTTAAACTATTTTGAAATCACAGATAGCACTAACATTTCAGCAGTGTTCTCAAGTTGGTTTAAACTGTATTTATTTCCACAATTATATTTATAAACACGAGTAGTACATTGATGTTAACAAAGTTTGATAAAAACATACATCAATAAAAACAGTACAAACAAACAAAGAAAATATTAATAGAATGGATTGGAAAACAAGCTACTTTTAAAACTTATATGAATTCCGCTCCATAAGAAGAACAGAGGTTAAATGAAGAAAACTAACTAGGCTGTGTAAGTATATGTACCGTGTTGTATGAATCGGAATATGAATGTAAAAAATATATGTATAATACGAAGTTTTTTTAGAATGAGGAGTGAAAGAATTAACGAGCATTTTATGCTATTGTCTCTCATCGTCGTTTGGAAGTGGGAGAGGGGAGGTGTGGGGGTCGCAGCTCATGCATTGAATCTATTTGATGAAATGATAAATCGTTGTACGTCAGTGAATAGGGACATATTATGTTGATATGATAGATGTTAATCTCCATACAGTAGATTGTTAAGAGGAAGAGGGCATTGGATATTTGAAAATTTGTCGGTTCGAAGATTTTGGTATTTTCGACAATGTAGCAGATAATGGTCGACAGTTTCTATCTCACCACAATTAAATCTAGCAGTGTTTGCGAGTCCTCGGTGGTTGAGGTCACGGTTAAGGGAGTTACATCCCAGACGTAGCCGAACATGAAGAATTTGGCCTTTTCTGGATCCGGTATGTTTTTCAGTTTTCAGGTTAAATTTGTTAACCGTGTAAAAAACCACACGCCAAACAACAATGAGTGTCCCCGGAATGCGAAAAATATATGGTTTGTCGGATTGGCGAGGTATTTGTCGTTCTGACGGGATTGTGCCTTTCAAACTCGTAAACACGACAACAGGTCAAAACAACAATTAAGTTAACACACCGATACGACAAATAAGGCATTTTTTCGTACTGGCGAGCTAGTTTGTAGTTTTGACATTTTGGCATGTTGGCGAGTTAGCGCCCTTAAAATGCGCCGACACACCAGAACGAAAAACATGCCACCATAAGGGGATGATAATGTAATAATATGATGTGATAACACGATATTGCATATTCGAATCGTGTTTTCAAGTCTTCGCATCGTATTTATAATATCGTGTAATCATATCGTATCTTCGTGTCTTCGATTTGTAATGTAGAATAGCTGCCATTGCAAGGGAAGAAGAAAAAAGGTACAAATGGAACACCGTACATGAAGGTATGAACAATCAGTTCTTTCAGGCGTAAAATAATTTTCATAGCTAGTTCAGCCATTGCACTTGAAATGTAAATTTAATCTATGTGCTTTTACTTAATTAAAGCGTTTGATTTAATATTTATGCAAGAATAACACATCTAACTTTCAACGGAGCAGTACGTACGTTACAGAGAAAATATACTAAACAAGTTTAAATATTTCGTCAGATGAAGACAGGTCTCATACAAACGAAATGGACATTAAAACTTGTGGTCTTTTGATGGAGACAGGTTTTCATACAAGTTAAATAGACTTCAACACTAGCGTTTTTAAGGAGACAGTTTTTCACACAAAGGAAATAAACATTAACATCAGCTTCTTATTTGTTGACTTTTTTATAATACAGGAAATAGACATTAATACAAGCGATTTTACAGAAACAGATTTTTTATCAAAAGAACTAGACATCAATACTACCATTTAGTTTTTGGAAACAATTTTCATACAAGGGAAACAGACATCAATACTTGCATTAGGAATATAAACTTCATCTAGCTGGAAACAATTTTGTTACAACGGAAATGGATATTAATAGTTACATAATAAAGAAAACGTACCTAAAACTAAATTATTGACAAAATGAATTCTGGATTTCGTTGTAGTAAATCTAAATTGTTTTCGTTATATATGCTTCTTGTATTTGCCGTCATTATAACAATTTTATCACAAGAAAATGTACGCTTTGACACGTTTAGGATCAAAGTGAAAGAATGTATAGATAAGCTTTTCAAATCTAGCATGACATATGACGAATCCAAGAAAGTTAATAAAATATCAATGAAATCAGAAGTATCACAAAATATCAACACATCAACGCGCATATATCCGTTAAAATCGCAGTTAGAATCAAAAGACATTTTTAAAGTGGAAATGGAGCCAGATTTAATGAAACTTATAAATCCATCAAATCCAAAATTTGCCCTCACAGTAAATGGATCTTATCTTCTTGAAAATAAGAACCACTGCTCATCTGTGTCAAATTTGACAATTCTTGTTATGATCTTATCAGCACCAAATAACTTTCAAAAGAGAATTGCAATCAGAGAAACCTGGGCAAATGGAAGCCTTTATTCTTCGTACGGAACAATTAAAGTTATCTTTCTTCTTGGTATCATTGATAATTCTATAGATCAAGATAACATTGAGAAAGAGTTTAAGCTCTTTGGAGATATTGTTCAGGGATCATTCGTAGATTCTTATTACAACTTGTCTCACAAATCTGTTATGGGCTACAAATGGGCAACTGAACGATGTAGAAATGCTAAATATGTTATCAAAACAGATGACGACATTGTAATCAATATGTTCCGAATATTCAAATCTGATATTCACATGCTGTCTGTGAACCAAAATCATGTGCATTGCCTACGTTTAACTCGATCTATTGTTTTTAGAGAGAAACGAAGTAAATGGTTTGTCGAATCTAATCAGTTTAAAGGAAGGACTTTTTATCCGCCATACTGTAGCGGACAATACGTACTGATGCTGAATGTCATAGTTCCATATCTATACGAATCAGCATCACAAACTCCGCTGTTCTGGATTGACGATGTATTTATATACGGACTTGTTATGGGCAATATACCCGCACTGAAATATAGACAGATAACAGTTGAAGAAATTGGAACTTACAGAAGTTGGGAACAGGAAAAGTCAAACAGCAGTTATATATACCAAGTTACTGAAAGTGTTACTGAGTTAAAATATGTTTGGGCAGCTATTATGAAGCAATATACTTAAAATGTCGTCATTATATATTGCGAGACTGTAGAACAACCTACCAATACCACACATGATGTATCTGTCTTCTTGCATAATCAGAGTAAGACATATCTGTTGTACGTATACGTTTTTGTTTTCGTTTGATTACGTGTTATTCTACTGTACACAAAGTGTTAGAGTGTTTTAATTATTTTTATTATTCATTTAGTATTAGCATAATTATTCATTTATTTTTTGGCTTGACAGAGTATTTTCATAAAAGGCAGTTTTTTGAAAATATTTTCTTAACATAAAACATTTGGAAAATTTTGAACGCCTTAGGAATATATATTTCAATAATCTCTTAAAAGCCATTTCTTTAGTATTTTTGTTCTGCAAAGTAAGCAGATGGTAAGTTTAAATTAATTCCTGCTTTAATTCAAAATGTCTCAAGCCAGTGACATGTAGTTACATAGCCATCATAAGTGTGATAACAATCAAGGGATACAAATAAAGTACAGAGTGCTTAGCATTTTAACATCTTTTATGTATAATTCTTATGAAAACTTTAACAGTTACGTAAGCTGACTTTGATAGAAAGTTATGCAAGGTATTTCACACTTTTCCAAGCAATAAACAGAGATTTTTCAGTCTCGCCTCTCCAGAAATGCTAAGTTTTTATTGGTCAAGGAATGTTGACCGATGGAAGGTGAGAGAACCGCTTAAAATATCCCTTTTCCAAGTGGCGGTATCATTCTGCCATTCAAAGAAACATACTGGAAAATAGGAATTGAATCTTTCTTATACTTTTAATAGGTAAGTGATTTTTTTTGTATGTTTATATTTAATATTTTTCTATGTTATTTTTGTAAAAAAGAAATTTCAGGTCTGAAGATACTTTAAAACAGATTTCAGTTTTTGATTTACATTAAAATACATTCCTGTAATGTTCAAGGCTGAATATTTGGAATGATTTTTCAAGTATTTTGGTAAAAAACGTTTATGATCACCTTGGATTGTTCTTGAAATTACTCTATCATTTATTCAAGAATTTATAAGATTATTGAGTAAAATTGATACTAGGAAAATATGAATAATGAGAATTGTGATGTTCATTCTGTATATAAATAATGGTACAAAATTGAAGTGATTCTCCTTAAGTTTGACAGTGTATATAATAAAGTGACGGAAGCTTATAGTTCGCCCTGAAGACCATTTTGAACTCGCTACATCTTGTTTTGTTGAAATATTTCGTTGTGCTGAGATAATGTGTATGAAATGAGTTTACTTACGATATTTCAATATGCTACAAACTATACAACATACTTGATCAGGACATTCCCGCATACAATTGTTTATTTGACATAAACATATCATAATTATGCTGTCAGTTTTAAACATTTCAAATTTCATTTGTATTTTATCATGTTTTATGACATCACATGTCTTAACTGCATTTTAGTTAGGACAGTTGTCACTTTTAACTCATTTCATTGTATACTTCGTGAATCTGTAGGTATTTCATCGTTTTAATGATAATTGCATTGATGATTATTAACAAATTTTAGCTTTAATTTGTTAAAAACTGCGAAATGATGAAACGTTTCATTATTTTTTTTAATTGTTTATGGAAAAAATAGTATTAATCATTACTCCTTCATACTGTAAAATACATTCAATACAATAAGTATTGAGCCGTGCCATGAGAAAACCAACATAGTGGGTTTGCGACCAGCATGGATCCAGACCAGCCTGCGCATGCGCGCAGTCTGGTCAGGATCCATGCTGTTCGCTAACAGTTTCTTTAATTGCAATAGACTTTGAAAGCGAACAGCATGGATCCTGACCAGACTGCGCGGATGCGCAGGCTGGTCTGGATCCATGCTGGTCCCAAACCCACTATGTTGGTTTTGTCGTGGCACGTCTCTATTAGTTTAAATGCAGAAAATTTTCAATTATATTTTGAGTCAGTTTTTGAATACTACCTTTCATCTGTAACTTTTGTCTTAGGGTTCCGATAAAATAACATATGACAATCTCGACAAATGGTCCTTATGTCCCCTTCTACCAAGATTGTTCATGTTATACTGATTTGTCAAAAACACGGCACTTTTCCCTATATGTATATAGTGGACTCTTTAAAATTCTTCTTGGATGAAACTTTTAGCCCGATTTTAAAATAGTTTAACACAAATGGTCCTTGTGTGACCCTTTACCAAGATCGACCAGATTATACCGATTCGTCAAAAAACATGACCGCCAGGGGGCATTGTCACTTTTCCCTATATATATCTTCTTGTGTGAAACTGCTGACTCGATTTTAAAACAATTTCAATTTCATACACAACTTTACTTGCGAAAAAAGCTTTTTATACTGAAAAAATAGATGCTGTAAATCCGATGATTAAATAATCAATTTGGTGTGGTTTGATTCTTAAAATCTTTCTGCTAAATGGGTACAATTTAAAACAATCCAGAACAGTTAAAATCTGTAAGAAGTAATAATATCAGAAGAACTTATTGGAAAACATTTTCTTAATAAAGTTACAATTACATACAGACACTAAGTCTTGATTATAGAGTAATCTTTTCCGTCTTTCAAAGACTTATTCCTTTTACACACTTAGTCAGATGCAAGTTTTTTTAACAAAACAATATAATTATGTCTTCTAGAGTGATTGCTTTAAACAGATTTTACCTGTTCTGTCTTGATTTGAAATTTTGCCCATCTTGCAGAAAATATAGACCTTTCCGCTTTAAAATATATACATTCATGATCTCTCTGTTTGTATTGTTTACAATGTGCATATTGAAAAAAAAACAACAACAACAACAAAAAAAAAACCGAAAAAAAAACCAAGAATGAATTAAATTTACCTTCCTGTCCTTTTCCATGGTCCCAGCGCTATCACGGTATAATTCTTCAGTCTGTAAAAAAAATATACATTATATACATATCATGTGCATTACACCGCTTAATTTTGAATCAGCTTACACTTTTCAGTGATACCCAGACTCACTATCGCCAGACCTGAACCCAGGACCTTCCCATCAATATTTACACAGAACAAGAAAATGTCAAAAAGTCATCCCCACAACAACAAAATATGCAAAACGTGAAAGTAATCGGCGATAAATGTATTCATGAGCGTGAAAATTGGATGAATTTCTGAATTTGCAAGTGATTAATCATAGTTAACAACATAAAGGCCTGAGTAAGGTTTACACACGTTAAAAGGGAGAAAAAAGTGAAGGTCTTTCAAAATATTACTCCAATTAGCCAACTGATGCCTTCAATAACTTTTTTGTTCTTAAATCTATTTAGCCAACAATTGGTGCCGATTAAAGCAAAAACATCTCTGAACTGGCCATATTGAAATTAAGAGAAAGCTGCAAAGTTACACTTACGAAGTTTTCAGAATATTCTCAACTAATAAACATCATTTACCAACATTTTGACTCCCACAACAACAGCTCCTCACATAAAAGCTCCCACAACAACACTTTACGTTCGACCCCCTGATTTTCTTACAATATATCTATAGTTAAAAATATACTGAAAGGAAAAGGCACAGCTATAAAGCTTTTCACATGCAGTTCATGTACAAATACAGAATAACATTATATTGGATTCATTTCTCATCAGGCTAGATAAACAAATACTTGTCCATATCAATGATAAATATATATAAGTTGGCGAGCGTAGCGAGCCGAAAAAAATCAAAGAATGAACATTCAAGGGTATTTTGGTGTAATGAAAAATGCAAGCTTTGCCGTAAAAGCGGGGTACAATGATTACACGAGAATTGACGCGCTATTTGTCGTTCTAACGGGTTTGTGCTTTACACTACAACATGCCAAAACGACAAGTTAACGCACCGATAGACAAATACGTTTTTTCGTACTGGCGAGCTAGGTTGTAGGTTTGACAATTTTGACGAGTTGGCAGGTAAGCGCTCTTCAAATGCGCCCACTCACCAGAATGAAATGGCAAAAAATAAGCCACCCTAAGGGATGCTGTTGCGACAATAAGATGTGAAAACACGATATTGCATATTTGCATCGTGTTTTCATGTTTCGCATCGTATTCATAATAACCCGTTTAAGGCTTAAAAATTCCTTTTTATTAGATGAGACTCGTTGGAATTTTTTTGTGTCAAAAAATTATAAGAAATTAGTGGGTTATGCCTTTAAAGCATCATTGAGTGTGTTCATTTCTAACATCACTAACCATGTTTTAGTCATAAAAAAGTGTAGTTTTTTTTTGTTAAAAAGTTGAAAAAAAATTCTCCTAGACCATAAAAATATTTAGTGTCGGGCCAAAAATCAGTGTAGGTCGGGATGCCGGAAACAAACAATCTTATCTTTGTGTCTTCGATTTGAACTGTTGCAAGGGTTGACGCAAAAATGGCACTAACAGAACACCATATAGGAAGGTATGAACGATCGATGCTTTCAGGCGTAAACTAACTTAAATAGCTAATCAAGATGTTGCACTTGAAATGAAAATTTCATCTATTTGCTTTTACTAGCTTAAAGCATTTGATGAAATAATTGCGCGAGAGTAACATAACTAACTTTCAACCGAGCAGTACGTACGTTACATAGAAAATATTACAAATATTCAAATATTTCGACATATGAAGACGGTCTCATACATACGAAATGGCTATTAAAATTAGTGGTCTTTTGATGGAGACAGTGTTTTCATACAAGATAAATAGGCCTCAACACAAATGTTTTTATGGAAACAGTTTTTCACACAAAGGAAATAAAGATAAATATTAGCGTCTTTTATGTTGACTTTTTTCATACAATGGAAATAGACATAAATACTAGAGATTTTCATGGAAACATTTGTTTTTATCAAAAGAACTAGACATCAGTACTACAACTTAATTTTTAGAAACAGTTTTTACTTAGGGGAACAGACGTTTAATAAACTTTCATTAGGAATATAAACATCATCTAGCTGGAGACAATATTGATACAAAGGAAATGGATATTAATAGTTATATATAAAGATAACGTATTATTGGCAAAATGAATTCTGGATTCCATTGTAGTAAATTTAAACTATTTTTGTTATATATGTTAGTTTTATTTTCCGTCATTATAACTATTTTATCAAAAGAAAACGTACGCTTTGACACATTTAGGATCACAGTCACTGTAAAAAATCATATAGCTTACTTTTTTGAATCTAGGATGACATATGACGCATCCAAGGAAGAAACTAAAATATCAATGAAATCAGAATTATCACAAAATATCAACACATCAACGCGCATATCTCCATTAAAATCGCCGCTGGAATCGAAAGACTTTTTTAAAGTGAAAATGAAGCCAGATTTAATGAAACTTGTAAATCCGTCAAATCCGAAATTTGCCCTCACAGTAAACGGATCTTATCTTCTTGAAAATAAGAACCACTGCTCATCTGTGTCAAATTTGACAATTCTTGTTATGGTCTTATCAGCACCAAATAACTTTCAAAAGAGAATTACAATCAGAGAAACCTGGGCAAATGGAAGCCTTTATTCTTCGTACGGAACAATTAAAGTTATCTTTCTTCTTGGCATCATTGATGACTCTAAAGTTCAATATAACATTGAGAAAGAGTTTAAGCGCTACGGCGATATTGTACAGGGATCATTTGTAGATTCTTATCACAACTTGTCTCACAAATCTGTTATGGGCTACAAATGGGCTACTGAACGATGTAGAAAAGCTAAATATGTTATTAAAACAGATGACGACATTGTAATCAATATGTTCCGAGTATTCAAAAGTGATATCCACGTGATGTCTGTGAACCAGAATCATGTCCATTGCCAACGTTTTACCGGATCTCTTGTTGTAAGAGAGAAACAACATAAATATTATGTCGGACCTAATCAGTTTAAAGGAAGGACTTTTTATCCGCCATACTGTAATGGGCAATACGTGTTGATGCTAAATGTAATAGTTCCATATTTATACGAATCAGCTTTGCAAACTCCGCTGTTCTGGATTGACGATGTATTTATATACGGACTTGTTATGGGCAATATACCCGCACTGAAATATAGACAGATAACAGTTGAAGAAATTGGAACTTACAGATGTTGGGAAGAGGAAAATTCAAATTGCATTTATAGATACCAAGTTACTGAAGGTGTTACTCAGATGAAGGATGTCTGGACAGCTATTACGAAGCAAAATACTTAAAATGTCGTCATGACATCATTACGAAACTTCATTACAACTTACTAATACCACACATGATGTATCTGTTTTCTTGCAAATTCAGAGTAAGACAGGTCTGTTCTACGTTTACGTCTTGGTTTCACTTTATTACATTTTTTCGTTTGTTTGGCTGTCCCTAAATTTTACATTCTTCTCTTGGCAGTGTCATGGCGGTCAAATTATTTAACTATTCAACCATTGTATAAAGGAATGGAAGTTTATAGCCCGCCTTGAAGAACATTTTGAACTCTCCAGATCTTGTTTGGTTGACTTTTGTCTTTGTACTGTATATGAAATGAATTTACATAAAACATTTCTGAATCAGTATGCTACAAACTATAATAAGTTAATATATATATCTTGATCAGGGCGTTCCAGGTTACAATAACTTCATTTATATAAACATATTATATACTATCAGTTTTAAACATTTAAAATGACGTTTGTATCATATCATGTTTTTGACATAACAGGTAATAATATTTATAAAGAGAATTGTCGCGTTTCTCACATTTCTTTAATATATACTTCATGAATGTGTAGTTATTTTAATGTTTAACTCCTGACAGGATTAATAATTTTAACAGTTTTTAGCTTAAATTTATTCAAAATACCTTTTTCTAAAATGTGAAATGATGAAATGTTACATAACTAAATGCATCAAAATGTATGTAGACAACATGTGAAGTAAAGTTTTAAGTTTAGTACATGTAGCAAAGGCCCCTGGCATAAAACACACCACATATATGTCAAGTGATTCAAATCAAATAGCTATTACATGTAGCAAAGGCCTCCGGCCAAACATACACCACATATACGGTATATACATATACTTATTAGGTTGAGAGACATATTAACAGATTCTACATATAGTACACTAGCAAAATATGTTTATGTAATAGTTGTGTGGACTGCTGAATAAACAGGATCCTGTCTGGTCCAGTTTGATAAGGGTCCATAAAACTCCTGCTGTTGACTTGTCATGTGGTCCATGTTAGAGGATCATAACTTTTATTGATATGTACAGATAATTGGTTATTTCGTGTGTTTTTCATGTTATTGATTGAAATGCAGTTTCTTTTCAGAATATACACATTTTTTTTAGTTGATGATACACTAATTGTAATTCCTCAATCATTTTGAGTAATGTCCTGACCAATTAAATTATAACTTATACTGCAAAGTAGTTCTCACCCTTTTGAACTCTAAATTTCATTTAATAAAAAGATAAAATGATCAAAATATATTGAAAACTGAATAACAGAAATGACAAGTATTCTTATACAATTAATATGACTTTTTTATCTAAGTAAGAAAATAAAACCAGAAAAATTGAACATTGCTAGATTTTATTAGAAATTAAAGAAACGTTAATTTGTATTTTTAACAAATATAATTGTAATAAAAATTGATTTATTAAAAAAATACAAGTACAGTAACAGTAGTATTTTGTCACTTTGTTTGTTTAGTTCTAACTGAATCTAACTTTCTGAACCCATTATAAAGGTGTCTGACATAAACGTGACAAATATCGCATGTAATCTATATACTGCACAGCAGATAATAGTACCGTATTATAATAAACAGAAGCTAGTCTATCAATGGTCCAGTCTTGTATATTTGCCCTAACCGCCAATACACACCGTATCATTCCCATAGACGACATACCTCTTCGCATACCAGAATCAGTGTCTTAAACATTCAACAATACCAGTGTTATTTCTGTTATAACAAAATTGACAGATACAAGATTCGAAAGAGGTGTTGATGTATCTACCAGTTTAAACATGCAGCTGTTGGCTTGAACAACGAACAACTGTAATTCATTTCATTGCAAAGTAACATGCTGTATTTAATAATGTTCTAATATATTTATGATGTTGACATCTGCTTGGTTCATCGATAGACTGTTTCCAGTTTTATGTATGATAATCTATGATTCTTAACAAAAAGTACTAATGAGACAATACCTCTAACCTCATGCGAAACTCATACAATACCAAATCCATACAAAAAGTAACAAGTGTTTGACCTGAGTGGCCCAGGTGATTCTACCTACATTATCTAAAGATTTCAAAATATAGCAAACCCGCCCGCTTAGCTCAGTAGGTAGAGCGTCGGTCTATGGATCGCGGGGTCGCGAGTTCGATCCTCGGGCTGGGCGTATGTTCTCCGTGGCTATTTGATAAACGACATTGTGTCTGAAATCATTAGTCCTCCACCTCTGATTCATGTGGGGAAGTTGGCAGTTACTTGCGGAGAACAGGTTTGTACTGGTACAGAATCCAGGAACTCTGGTTAGGTTAATTGCCCGCCGTTACATGACTGAAATACTGTTAATAAACGGCGTTAACCCCGCCCCCCCCCCCCAAAAAAAAACCCAAAAAAAAACAACAAACAACAACAACAACAACCACCCCCACCCCCCCAAAAAAAGCAACATATAGCAACACCGTTAAGGGTATCTAGAATTTTCCACCTGTATTAGTTTAGACCAGTACTTAACACATATGAATAATACATTTGTATGTTATACACATTATCAGTCTGTCATATTCTACCAAAACAACTACATCATTCGTTGAGATTTTTTTTACTCCCAGAACTCTTTTACAAAAGGTACTTGTAATATGTATGGCTTCTATTTCGGGCGAATATTTATATCCCCAGATCCGAAATCCATAGCAGAACACTGGTTCTGCCATAGCGTCAAATAAAACAAACGTTTAATATCAAAATGTTCAAATGGCCTTTGATAGTTATACAAAGCATATATTGACTTTTGTGCCTTTGACGCTTATATTTCTTAGCTGCTGTCCAAGATAGGGTCGGCGTATATGAAATACCCATATACTTATAAATTGTCGTAACGCTAACTAATTGACGACGAAAAACATCGTTCATCTATAAATTCCTAAGGGTCCACCATTTCGAAATACAATCGTTTCAGTTTTTCTGAGGTTGACCTCCATCCTTGTTGAATTACTAAACTATTTTACGTTTAGCTATTGTTGTAGTTAACAAATGTATCTGCACAGTTTGCAATGTCGTATGCAAACATAAGACATACTATATCAGGTATTGAATTATAGATGAAAATAACTGAATTGCATTTTTTTTCGCGCAGTAAGGAGGATAACCGGTCAATGAATAAGGAAAAACTCACAGGACTACATATGTCCCCTTGCCTTATAAAAATGGTACACGGTAAATAATCTGTTACTATCCCTGTTGATGTCTTAACACAAGATTATGATACATTCGAGCGAGGATTATGAGAAAATCAGCGTTTACACCTCTACATTGAAAAGTTTCAAATAATCTTTTATGGTTAATCTTATCAAAAGCTTTCCTTAAATCAACATGTAGGCAGTAGAAACGACCACAATTTCTAGATAGGTATATCTGAGCCATGGTTTGTAACATGACTGAGCCTGCAACATTTTCGTTTTTGTCGTGTTGAGCGACCTGTGAAGTTTCCACTTTTCGCTATTGTAAACAAAACACGTTATCAATGACAGAATAACCACGTCTAAATCCTACGTTGGTTTCATCAATTTTCTGGTTGTTTTCAGCCCAAGAATATAAACGAGAATTCAACTTATCAGGAAAGATTTTGTTTATTGTGATAGTTATATATATATATATACCTCTGTAGTTGCTTGGATCATTAAGGGCTCAAGACTTAAGTATTGGACAAATTAGTGAGGAAACTCCCTCTTATGAATATCTTATTAAATAGAGCGCATAGTAAATAAGCTATCATATGAGCCGTGCCATGAGAAAACCAACATAGTGGGTTTACCACCAGCATGGCTCCAGACCAGCCTGCGCATCCGCGCAGTCTGGTCAGGATCCACGCTGTTCGCTTTCAAAGCCTATTGGAATTGGAGAAACTGTTAGCGAACAGCATGGATCCTGACAAGACTGCGCGGATGCGCAGGCTGGTCTGGATCCATGCTGGTGGTAAACCCACTATGTTGGTTTTCTCGTGGCACGGCTCAATTATTATCTGTATATTTATAAAATTCAACATTCTGTCCGGCATTACCTTGGCTTTTGCCGCCTGCTAATTTCAAAATGGAGTTGTTTTTTTTTGTTTCCTCTGAGGTAATTTTAGAATTTAGAAGCTGGTCGCCTGGACCCATTGACTTCCGCAGACTCATTAAATAATAGGCTTCTTAAGTATGTAAACCATTCATTTGGTGAAAAAGTTTAACTACATATATGTTCTGTTTCGACCTAGATTTTTTTTAGTACTTTCCATAATTGATTGATGTTGTAACAACATTCAACGAGATAAAGGCGTTTACCATTTAGAAAAACATATTTGTTTTCTGACTTATAGCATATTTAAAAGTACTGTAATTTCCTCACTTTATAGCATTCAAGGTCTTGATTACATTTTGTTACTCTCAACTGTCAAAGAATCCTATATTTACGTAGTTTTAATATTCCGCACTGTTCATCCCATCATTTTGGTTGAGTTCGTGATAATGCAGTATTGCTCAAATTAGAAAACAATCGCATATGAAATGCTGCCTCTTGATATACCTTAGTTAAGGTACTTACTGCCCTATTTATATCTGTATTGATAAGATTAAGAAAGGAGTCTCTGTGCTGTCCAAAAAGATTGCCGAAAACAGTGAAAAATGTCTAGCTCTTATTAGGATCCCATTAAAATTTCGGAAACATCATTCCAGATTTACTCTCTGAGGCCAATATCTGTGTTTTATTATGACTGTATATACTAAAGTGTAATCTACAGGCTACAGGAAAATGGTCCGATTCATCCCTTTTCAAGACGTCGAAATATGAAACATGATTAAAAAGATGCTATTATATACTCTTCCACACTAGTACAATCCCAAGATAAGCAAGTAAAATTACCTTGAGAATCACCAAAACAGCCATTTAAAACAAGCATGTCATGGGTACAACAAAATGTATAGGAGTTCGACCAAAATTATTCACCGGTTGTCTTTACTTTGCCTTTGGATATCAGAGAAGTTACTATTACATTTTGTATCACCAAAATACATAAAAAGGTTATATAATCTAAAAGATCTTTAATCATAACATTTAGATCCCCAGTCCATGAAAACAGCATCAGGAAAGCTTAATCGTCAATACTGTCTTGCATTAAAATCAGTCTATTTCTTCATTATCATTATACAATTCTGACCCTTCGGGTGAACTGTATAGAAAATACATAATAAAATCCTTACAGTCAATTATCAACGACAACTTAAATAGCATCACGATGCAATCTTTGAATTCTTTCTTAATTCTTGTTATACCGATAGGTCGAAATACCCGCTACTGTATTTTTAGCAAATACGGATTCTCCGCCACAATTACGCATAGAGTTCATATCAAACCGCCGGACATTATCAAAATACACATATTTTCTCATAAAATGACAATAGCATTAATCATTACTCCTTCATACTGTAACATACATTGGTAAACAATAAGCAATACTTTTAGTGCAGTTATATTTGCTTTATCTTTTGAGACTGTTTTTAAAGACTCCCTGTGACTTTTTTTCTTAGGGTCCCATTAAAAGTCACTTATTATGACAGTCTTGACTGTACACGTAATTCTTATCAACACATATGCATAAAACAAATATTAGAAAGCTAGGAACTGTAATATTTTTTATTTTATTATACAATTTAAAAACTTGAATAACCCATTTAATGTGTCTGAAAACTATTTAACTTAAAACAATTATTACATAAACCGAGATACGAAATGCCCGCCCGAGTAGTTCAATATATATAGCGAGAGCGGAAATTTCGATTTAGGGCGTTAGTCTCCGTGACGATTTAAAAATAGAAATTGTGTCTGAAATCATTCGTCCTTCACCTCTGCTTTGTGCGGGGATCTGGCAGATACTTGCGGAGAACACGTCCAAGAACACTGGTTAAGTTAACTGCTCGTTGTTAGATACTGAAATACTGTTGAAAAACGGCATTGGACTCAAAACAAACAAACAAACACGGTGATACGAAATACTACACAGGAAGTAAATATATTGTCAAAAACTGCGTGCAATTAAGTGATCAGCAAGGTGGCAGCAAAAACTTGATCGCTGTCTTTACTTATACCGCCACGGAGGAGTATGTTTATACGGCGCTATATAAATACATACATTTATAATTAAGGCAGTTTACCTCTAATAAAGCGTTATAATTGCTTTTTGATTTTCAGTGTAGAATTAGTAAGAACAACTACTAGTAATTCTTATGTGTTTCAAAAACATATAGAATTCTAGAAATTAATTTTCAAAGTTTTCTTAAGAAACATAGCATTAATTTCATGATGACTGAAAATCGTTTTATTTTTTTTGTGCGTGCCGCAGGATCTGGAGGACAGTGACTTTAAGACATTTATAAGGATTCAGTCACTGCATGAACGCATGTGAGAACACGTTTTGAAATCGTAACATTATATTTTGAATATTTTCAAGAAAAAAAAAATGATGGGCACGGCCATGGGTAGTTCTATGGCACCAACCTATGCTTCCCTGTTCATGGGCAAGTTTGAACATGACTTCTTCCAAACTCGGGACATCAAACCAACACTGTGGTTAAGGTTTCTTGATGATGTGTTTATGATATGGGATCATTCGCTTGACGAGCTGCATTCATTCATCAATGAAATAAATAGTTTCCATCCGAATATTAAGTTTACTCACACCATATCGAATAAATCCGTTTCCTTCTTGGATGTTCAAGTATCGAAAAGCGATTCGCTTCAAATTGAAACAGATATTTATGTGAAAGAAACAAGCAACCATCAGTATCTCGACTACACTTCATGTCATCCGAAAATGTGCAAGGACGGAATTCCTTACAGCCAGGCCAAACGTTATAGGAGAATTATATCGGACGACGATTAATTTAATTCGTCACTTCATGAATTACGTGACTTCTTTTTAGACAGAAATTATCCTAAATCTGTGATAGATGCAGCTTTTGAAAAAGTATCACATATGACACAAAGTGACGCACTAAATTCCTCAACCAGAGACAAGAAAAATGTACTCCCATTCACAGTGGTATATAATCCGTCGTTACCAAACATTGGCCGTTCAATTAATAAATACTGGGATCTTTTGAAGTTATCAAATAACAAAGGTGTTAATTTTGTGCATAATACGTACAAACCTACTGTAGCGTATAATCGGCCTATGAATCTGCAAAACTTTTTGATAAGCTCAGAGTTTACGACTAACAGTACGAACATTTGCGCATCTGAAAGTTGTAAAAGAAACCGTTGTTCACATTGCCCGCGTATTAATACTGGGACATCATTTACGAGTCACGTTACAAAGGAGACATTCAATTTACGTCACAACATGAACTGTCAAACTAAAAACGTAGTGTACTTAATAACATGCAAAAAGTGCAACATGCAGTATGTTGGACAAACTATGCAGCCTGTTTCCAAACGTATGAACAGCCACAAATTTGATATATGTAATTTCATTGACTCTGCATTCTCTTCCAATGTTGCTACACACTTTAATGCAAATAATCATTGTATGAATGACTTCTCATTTATGCCGATTGATATTGTGAAAAATAATATTGACCGTCTCTGTAAAGAAACTTTCTGGATCCATAAACTAAAAACAAAAAGTCCGGAAGGATTAAATTCAAAACTGCTATTTACAATAGATTAAATTCATGAATATTATGCATGTGCAGTTGTGCATTTACACATATACTCTGGGTACTATTCCGTTTTTTCCTATCGCCGCTTTTTATGTAATCTTACTATAGGAAACTTTTGGTATTTTCATATCCGGGATAGAGTACCTTGTACTAATTATATGTATATAATTATATGTATTTGCATTTTGATATTTTGATTAACGTTTTCCCGCCATTTGACGTTACGTTATCAGTTTTACGTCACATCCGTTGTTTATATTTGTATGTGTATTATCCTGATGAAGGCGTTAGCCGAAACGTTGATGAGATAAAAAAAACTATACATAATACGTGTTGTTGTTGAAATACCTACCGCAATATTTTCAAGACAAATTAGACACAAGCCATTATTGTCGTTTTCAAATTAATAATTACTGAGTACAAAGAACTTGGTACAATTCTTCTCCTTTTTTTCTATCGAACATGCAATCTCATGGAACAGGTCTTCCTTGATATATTGCAAAAATGTTGTGTATACGAATATACACGCCTGTTCTTCTATCTATACAAAACATATAATTAATGCAAATATATGTAAATAACTACATTACAAATTGCAGTTAATTAAACGTGCCATTTAAAAAGTGTATAGTATTAATTACAGACCTACGATTGCTTACTGTATTATTAAACATTTCCAGTGCATTCTTGATTGCTTCATCCATATTAAAATATTTATAGTTTGCTAAACGCCCAAGAAAATGAATATAGGGATCAGAATTTGCAAATACTTTATAATGATTGTACAAGTCTTGATTTCTTTTGTTTGGAACTGGATAATATGGTTCGCCGTCATCTGTCGACCGTTCAATGAATATAACAGTGTCGTTTGACTGATACTGTTGATTAGGAAACCATTTGTATTCAACTATTCGAGTAAAGTTATCTTCAGGATTAGGGTGGTTCACAACACTTGCTGGTTGAAAATGATTAACAGATTTTATAACTCTACGTTCAAATGATAATGATCGGTATTCTAGTGCGGCCAAACCCTTTGTGGCGTAATATCTGTCAATCGGTCCAGTAAAATATGTTTTTCCACATTTAATGCTTCTTCGGACATCAAAATAGTCCATATTTAACCGTATGGTGATCTGGGGTGATTTTAACATGCTGTTGATGAATACTGTATATCCATTTTTCGGCAATGCCTGAAACTGATCTGAAAAGTAACGAGTGTCCCAATTGTTTCTTACTGGGATACGAGCCAGAACCGAAGGTCCTAATTCAGAAGGTGTTTTATTCCACTGCTTGATAGTGTATGGTTTAAACAAATGCTCGTACAGTTTCAATCCTACACGAGACAATGCCATTTCCTCGGAATTTAATGGTGTACCATTAAAGTGTACCTGTTCATTTTTCAACCACAAATTCATTTCCTTAACTGATCTAATATCAAGGTTAAATAATGTATTTACAGTAGCAATATTTACTGGGATAGGAACATATTTTCCTTTAACCAGAGCTAGAACTCTGTGTTCGTACGGAACCCATTCGCTGAAATGTTGCACATATTCCCAAACATGTTTGTATTTTGTATGAAAAATATGCGCACCATATTGTGAAACACGAATTTTTGTTTCGTTATCAATATAGTCATAACAATTTCCACCGACGTGACTGCGTTTTTCCATGACAAGAATGGATTTATTTGTTGTTGTAGCATATCTCTCCGCTATTACTGCGCCGGACAAGCCAGCTCCAACTACACATATATCAAAATTTTGATCATGGCCTAATCGTATCACCAAAGGCAGAAAATCGTTCCTTTTTAGTTCAGTCAACAGCATGAACAATGTTACAGTAAACATTAATATAATTCCTGAAACAAATATCTTTCGAAGTGTATATTTGTTGACTTTCATTACAACAATACTATAAATTTCACTGCATCAGAGTTGTAGCTACTACAACAGCAAAAAGTAAAAACCACAACAGTATAATATGTGTACACGTGACACTTTCGCGCTAGACTGATCACGGGAATGTTCGTATTTCACTATTATTCAATTTTATGCTGTAGAAACATGCCACCAAGAAATAATATTCAAATTAGCACTGAAGCACGCATCTATCTGAAAAAAGAGGTGAAATTTAAAGTCATTTCATAATATAAGTATAGTTCAAAGTAAAGTCAAAGCCAGAATTAAAACATAAAAATTATATGCATGTCCAAGGTCGTATGTTTTAAAACAACAACGAAATAAATATGGTTGAATCCAAACATTATGAAAGTGGTTATTCTGAATGACACTGTTCTATACGAATTTGCATTGCAAACTCCACTGCAGTGTTTGTATACGGTATTGAGAGAAGCAATATACCTGGATTGAAAAACATATATAACATGGAAAGATATTGCAATACACATGCGAACAAACACAGAGCTCAACATTTATACAGAAAAAGGGGCTCAGTGGCCGAGTTGTTAAGGTCGCTAACTTCAAATCACTTGCCTCTCATCGATGTGGGTCTCACTCTGGGCGTTGAATTCTTCATGTGAGGAAGCCATCCAGCTGGCTAACGGAATGTTGGTAGTTTTACCTAGGTGCCCGCTCTTGATGAAATAATGCATGGAGAGACATGCACATCTAGGGTCTTCGCCACCATCAAATCTGGAAAGTCGTCATATGACATATAGTTGTGTCTGTGCGATGTTTAACACAACAAAATGAATAAATTTATACATATAATAATTTATCACATGTTTGACGTCGCGGGAGTGTAATAAAGTCATTATTTAAAAATGATAATACACTTAGGTGGGCGTGGGGGAGCAATAAGGTCTACCATGCATCCCCCCTAGACTTTTTTCATAGGTACCAAATTGTTCGGCTGGACCAACCCTTTCGAAATAAAAATGTTCCCATGAAAAACTCTTTTGAACTATATAAGATTTCACTGTTTCCATGGCAACCGTTCATTTTTGGAAAATACGCCCATATAGAGAATTATCAGTCATATCTTGTTTAGTTTTGGTGATAAAACAATAAAAATGGTGTCAAAATGTAGCTAAGACATTGGCCTTTGAATAGCAACAGTTTTTGTTAATTAATAATTTGTATATTCATGAAAATTAATAGTAATGTTACAAAATGACAACATTTTATTAGTAAATAATATTTTTTAAGTTTTAAATCAATTTAAATGTACCAAACAATTTTGATCTGTTCTGAAAGTATCTCAGTGTTTTCTTAAATAGTATTTTGTAACATTGATGGTAACTTTTTTACTCCAAAAATAGGTATGTTTAGCTAATTTGCATAAAAATAACCATAACTACAACCAACATCTCAGGAAACAAGATACCACTAAAATTTAATAAAATTATATAATTAAATGTTATCAACGAAATAACAATTATGTGAGCTATATTGTTTAGAAATAAAGTTTAAACACCCTTTTGAAGGAAGAATCAGTATGTAACATACTTTACACATGTTACGTTACCATTTCAATAACCTTGTTTTGTTATATAAACTATTTAGAAAATATAGATCAGACAGTTTTGATCTGGTCTTGACGTCTCTCAGTGTTTTTTAGAATAGTATTTTATTACTGTGAAGGTAAATATTTTTTCTACATTAGGTATTATAGCAATTTTGCAGAGATTAATCTATGCTGAAACAGACATCTCTGAAAACAAGATATAACTAAAACTGAACAACATGATGAACTAAACTGTGATTAATAAACTTGTGTTATTTGAGCTAAAGCACACGAAAATATAATATAAATACTTATTTGAAGGAGGAATCTGTTTTGTAACATACTTTACACATGTTACGTTACCATTCCAGTAATCTTGTTTTATTGTATCATTAGTTTCTCAGAAAACAGTAGAGGAATATTTAGTTATCAAGTTTATTAAATACTTTACAAAATAGTACAGCTCCATACTTCCCAAGCAATGAGATTTTTTTCCATAACGGCGCTTTAAAGTACGTTACCACTGTACTTTGTCGTATTTAGAAATATATAGGAAGAAATCTGAACCATTGTTTTCAATATTATGATATCATCGATTTGTTAAAACTTTAAAGTATTAATTCTAACATTCTTTCTTCACTGTTGTCAACAAAGAAATCATCTGAAACATTCATTACACATTCAATGTTCCTTTTTCATTTTGAATTAATGCATCTTATTAGTTGAATTATACTTATATCTGTTTCTTAAATTTGTTGTTCTTTTATTTGATGGTTCCAGTATTGTTGTCAATAATTACATTTTACATTGATTACATATTTTTATGCATATATTCTGTATATATTAATAATGTATACATCCTTGCTAACATCCATACACTGATAATAGGGTTACAATTTGGGGATGCCTTTCATGGAAAATGTTTCAATGGAATATTTATCTTGTTTTGTGTTATTGTGAAGTGCATCTATGCAGTTATTTACGTGAGAAATAAAGCAGTTTTGTTTTTAGTTTCTGAAACACATGGGCTTATTGATGAAATATTCACTGTTGAAAAGCTGCACTGAACAAAAACTAGAAAACAAAATGAAATTTCAGGTACTTTAAGTAATCCTTAGATTTAAACTTACAAAATTGGAAAAAGCAGTCAAGAATGTGAATGATATTAAGTGTTTGAAAACCAAAATTGTTAGAAAAACAATCACATAGTGCTATTTAAAACTGCTAGAAAGATACTGACTGCTTTATGAACAGCACTTCAGAGTTGTTGAAAACAATTTGCAATAGACTTTAAGAAGATCCTTTTGAAGCAAAGATCGCAACAAAGCATATAAATAGCAAACTCAGTTGGATCATGTCTGTTTATGAGAGGTTATGAAGTGTGAAAAGCACATTACGCCCCCTAGCGCTGGCTTGAGAGGAATTCTATTTTAGTAAGTATGGTCCAAAAGGACCAGAAAATCTAACAACACTGAAAGCGAGTACGAGGAGACTTTTAACAACCGTCACATGGCACTTAAAGACTTTTTAGAGATCATCCTTTGGAAGCATAACAACACAATCAAGCAAAATAATAGCTGACTTTATTTGATTATATCTGTTCGTTAGATGTAGTGAAATGTGAAACTGCCCTCACGACCACTATAGAACTAGCTTAAACAGTCTTCTGTTATAGTAAAATTTTATGGATTACTTAAAATTTTAACATAAAATCAAATGAAATGTCTGAAAAATATGAAATGCACACAATCACAGTATGAGGCAGCAGTGTTACAAGAATCAAATTATGCACGTCTTGACTGAGATGTTACTTACGATGTTTTCACTTTAATGTTACTTAATACAGCATATTTGCTCTCTTGTTGGTTATCTGTTATGAATAATATGTTGCTTTGTAGCATATTATTTATAAATTAGAAAGCAAATGACAAAAGAAGATCATAGGCTCTCAAACCATCACTTTAGTTTTTATGAATGACATTTGATTACACTTTGATTCTGAAGTAATTTGTTTCATACTCTCGAGTTTCTTGCTACAGTTTGAACTTTTGAAAAGAGAGGTCATGCCTTTGTCATAACCTTTGGCATGTAACTTAATTGATAATCAAACTTTGTTATGATTGATGCATAGTTACACTTAGTAGTGTTTCTCTTAATTGCTGGTATATCCAGGAATATTCCACCATATAATATAATTTAGTCCTTGTCAGAACAATTTATAATACTAAAAAATATTTTGTACCTTCTGTCATTCTTGTAAATGTTTCAAAATGACTACAACAGTCTTCTTTATTTCATATCTATAAAGTTTTATATATTTCTTATATCTTGATCTGGTATCACTAAAACAGTTTTGTTCAGCTGGTTTTAGTTTTAAATCTAAAGTTTTTACTTTAAATACCAGCATATTTTCTTTTGTTTATTAGTTTTGGTTTAGCACCGCTTTGCAACAGAAATTCTGTACCGGAACTACTCAGTTCTCTGCAAGCAAGTGCTAAGTTCTCAGCATTGTACACGTGTAAGTCTACTTCTACTTAGCTGACTTAAGACACGATGTCTGTATTGAATCGTCATGGAGAGCAAAGACCTCATCCAGATATCTGACTCAGGACCCTATGATTCATCCTACAAAGCTAGGGTTGGTTTCGTATATGCTCTTATAATGCTACTTTTTCTAAAATTCAAAAAGTACTTTTATAAAACTTGACTTTTACTCACAGGAAGACTGAAAATGTCAGCTGAATGATCATTATATTGTGGATGCACAGATGGATATTATTACATGTTTTATTGAAATTCCATCTAAAATTATAGTTACATGGATAGTGCAATATATATTGTAGGCAATTTCTGAAATAACAGAAGAAAACCTTCTTAAAACTAACAGCTAACAGTTTAAGTAATCAGTTTGCGACAATATGGGCTTCAACTTCTTAAATATCTTTTTAAAAAGCAATGGTAGTGGTAACGTATTATAAAGTGTGTTACGAAAAAATATCACACTGTCTGACAAGAAAAGAAGTAGATTTTATTATTATAGTACACAATAAGTAATATTAATTATGTTTCTGGAATATTTTCTGAATAATTGATGCAATACAACAAGGTTGTTGAAATGGTAACGTAACATGTGTAATGTATGTTACATTTTTATTCTTCCTTTAATAAAGTGTTAATTCTATGTCTGCAAACATTAAAGACCACATAAAAATTGGTTTTTCATTGATAACAATTAATTATATCATTTTATTCAGTTTTAGGGGTTTCAGAATTTTATTCGTTGTTTGTGACACTGGTTCATTTTATGCAAATTAGCTGAGCACATCCATTTTTTAGTAAACAAAAGTGCCATAAGACTAACAAAATGATATATTGCAAAACACTGAGAGACTTTAAGACCAGAACAAAGCTGATTGGTACATTTAAATTGATTTGAAACTTAGAAAATGTTATTTTTTAACAAAAGTTTGTTATTTTTTAATATATTCATTAATATTCATGAATATGCAAATTAGTTAATTAAAATTAAAATATTGCCATTTAAAGGCCAATGTCCTAGCTCCATGTTGACACCATTTTTATTGTTTTATCACCAAAACTGACCAAGATATGACTGATTATCATCTACATTGTCGTCCTTTTCAAAAATGAACGGTTGCCATGGAAACAGTGGAATCATATATAGTTCAAAAGAGGTTTTTCATGGGAACATTTTTTATTTCAAAAGGATGGTCCTGCCGAACAATTTGGTACCTATGAAGAAAAGTCTAGGGGGGGGGGGGGGCGCATAGTAGACCTTATTGGCCCCGTACTAACTTGTGTAATAAAGCTTTGACGTCGACGTCGTTTATAGTATAGGAGACGTTGGTCAAATTGACTTGTTTATATAGTAAAAGAAAGTAGTTTTTTGATGTTTCGACAGCAAAAGTTAACATGTGATAAAATGAATATTACATTTGTGACTTTCCACATTGAATTTATTAAACTCGTTGAATAAAAGTGATAAAATGCTCGACAGAGCCTCGCATTTTATTATTTCATTCAACTCGTTTAATAAATTCAATATGAAAAGACACTCATGTAAATTAAATATCCTCTATGTATAATATACAGGAGTATGTTTCCCTGGCTCAAAATGTACAAATGTCAAGCTTTTTGTTATACTTTTTGCGTATAACATAATGAAAGAAAACGGTTGCTTTTAATTCACAAAATACATTTGGCGATGTTACGAACAGTGTTAGAAGTAGTACACTTACCACATGTGCATTTGTTAACAACATAACCAAAACTATGACTACATAATGGTGGCTGATTTAGGACATCTTTATGCCCGCGGTTTTTGTAGCACATTTCGTTTTTACGTCCAGGCGACAAATCATAATGTGTGGCTTCTTCATTGTTTACAAGCTTTTCGTATAATTTGAGCACGTGACTCATGTTACTCTCCCCCCCACATGACCTAGATCCGACATAGGGATCATCAAGATAAACATTCTGATCAAGTTCAATGAAGATAGTGTCATAAATGGGACATCTAGAGTGCAGAAACACGGTGTATATGCATATCAGATCCCTCTCTGTGGAAAATGAGAAAAGGATCCCTCTCTGTTCGCGCACAGGACAATCTTTGTGCTTAACAATAATCCCCAACGTCAGTGAGCTCGGAAAATCGAAAATTTCCTTCTAAACACATTTTTTGTACATAAAAACATAAACCACGGAATGACGTAGCTATATACCATTGCTTTTGCATTGTTACATTTGTTTTATCAGTTGACACAAGTCCAAACGAAGACGGAATGTAGCCGGAGGTACCGGCTTAGATGAACATGGTGCGACGTTTATGAAACTTTAATACAACTTTCCTTGAATATAGCAAATATCTAGTACCTTAGATCTGAAGCCGTTGATCCAATCTTATTTGTAAATACACAATATGTGGATATTTTCATCGTATTTCCTTAAACATTTCGATTTCGTTAATGCACGAGATCCCTCTCAGTCGGCTCAAAATTGCCTTACAGGACTCCTTTTGATTCTCTGCAGACGGCACGAGAACCCTCTCGGACACAGTTAATTTTCTTTCGACACAGCTGCCTTCTCAATTTAACTTAAGTGTTAGAGTTATGAGATAGTGTTTGTATTTAAAAGCACCACAATAATTATATGTTATTAACTATGCACAAGTTTTGCAGCAGAAATAGATTATACGACTTTAGGAGCGCAATATTCTTCCGCTAAAGGACTTGATGCACGAGTGCATATTTACCGATGTAAAGATGATAACCTTTTTATTGCATAGGCATACAATGTAATGTAACTACTATTACTTTGTTCAATAGTCTGAATAAGATTGACAATACTGAACTTAATAAAAATGTTAATGCCGCGACACACATTCAATTACGTCATGCATCCAATATGAAAGTCATGTGTCAACGTGTTGAAAAAATATCGATGTTTTCGGTTCAGACTTGTGTGCCGGTTTTTTTATTGTACAGATATGTCGCTGAACCTTTTCAGACAAGCTATACATGAATAGCCCCTCTTTTTATCAAAGGAAATTATACAATCTCGCGTTTAAAGGTTGTTTGTGTATCACTAAGGTATCGGTAAATTTGATGATAAAATCTAAATATGAAGGTTAGCTGAAATTGCTGATATATTTTCATTTTAAAAGCATATTAAAGGAAGTAAAACGCCATGATCTATTTTCTTTAGAAACAGATGTTGTTTTCAAGAATACCATCTCAAAATTCTAACACTGAAGTTGAGGTTGCCGGTGCCGATAGAAAATTTTGTAGAAGAAAGTTCCCGTGCCGGGAGCAGGGTGTCAAGAGGGATCCTGTGAGGCAAAATTGCATCGACTGAGAGGGATCCCGTGCATCAACGAAATCGAAAGTATTGCGTTTTTAAGGAAACATGTTAAAAATAACCAAAATAAAGTGTGTTTACAAATAAGATGGGATCAACGACTACACATCTGCTACATTTAAAAAAGTCGTATTTAAGTTTCATAAACATCGCACGACATTCATCCAAGCCAGTACCCTCCGTCTACATTCCATCGTTATCTGGACTTGTGTCAACTGATAAAAAAATGTAACGATAAAAAAGAAATGGTATATAGCTACGTCATTCCGTGGGTTAAATGTTTTCATGCACAAAAATGTGTTTTCGACGAAAATTTTGATTTTTTGAGCTCACTGACGTCGGAGTTCATTTTTAAGCACAAAGAGTGTCCTGTGCACGAACAAAGAGGGATCCGTTTTCTCATTTTCCGATATGCATATACACCGTGAAAAAAACATTCCTTTGATTTGAGCTGGTGACCTAGATTTTGATCCCACATGACTCAGTTTCAATCTTGACCTTGAGATAGTCAAGACAAACATTCTGAGTTTCAGGAAGGTAGTATAGTTTTCGGTAAATTTTGAGTAAGAATCACGATTTTGGCCACAAATTAGCTGGCTCTTGATGTAACACAAATCTTAAAACGAAGTTAGAACTATTTTGAAAACTAAATTCCCTTTACAGATAGCACTAACCTTTCAACAGATTATGTGTCTGCTTGCTGTACTGCACCTTTGGTGCACTTCAAAATCCTCAAGACTCTGCATAGTTCGCCATCTTGAAACAATTTTGTGAAACCATGTGACGTCATTCAAGTGAATCACTTCCAACAAACTGTGAGCAACAGGTATCATTTTGCACATATATTAAAACAAAACGTAGTTATTCCAGACAAACGCTTTAATTTAGATCGTTAATTACAAATATAAATCGCCACATTTTTTTCATTCTTTTTGAACTTCTTGGCAATAGATTTCTTTCAAATACATAATATGCATGAGAACAAAGAGCTATAAAATGTATATTATACTTCTGTGATGAGAACCCTTATCAGAAGTTATTTCTCGTTGCAATAAACATTTTAAGCGATGAAGACAGTAAAATGTAAATTTCAAGTGCTGTCATTGTTTTATCAAATCGCCAAGAAGATTAGAAAGTGATTAACATAACATAAGGTTTAGTTCAAAATAAGATTATTTTATTTTCAAATATGAAATTTGAATATAGATCTACTTGAAAGCCTATTCGTAAAAGCAGTATTTTTATTTCTATACAAAGGTAACTGCTAAATTATCTGCCACGTGTTGCATTTTCGTACCTTCACGTCCTTGACATGAACATTTTAAGCAAAAACCTACAATTACTATTAATAATACATCTCGATATGATCCTTGGAAATAATCAAGTTAATTCTGATACAGAGCCGCATGTCTGGTGACAAATGTCAGGGGCTTACCTGGGCATACGCTTACACACAATTCAAATTTGGCACCATGGAACTGGAAAGGCTTTAAATGCTGAAATGAAAATGCAGTAAAATGTTAAGCCTAAGGAGGTTATGTGGCTTTTTAAGTTCTTTATTTAAACAAAAGCATCTTAATGAGAATTCACAGAACTCTAACTCTCCAACACATTAAGTCTGGCATAATTCATTTGTATCGAAGTAATTTAAAGAAATTTCTGCGAAATGGATTTTTAACATTTTAAAATCTTAAATAAAATTTCTCGTGAATACTAGTAGGGGCCAAGTATCGTGCCAGAGCAATCGAGCTGTTGAAGCAAACACTATACATAACAATATGGTTATAATCCGCAAAGTATCTGGGTCTTTCAAAAGATGAAAGGTATATACATATTTCTGTAATCATTTAGTTAGAATCTTTAAAGTTGTGTACTCTTTTGGGACATTTTCCGATCTCTTTCCGTTTCTAAAAGATATAGACAAAGGTTAAAGGTTCTGCTTCATATCTTTGTTCAAATATGATGACAATGATTGGTGATGTTTATTATTTTTAATTGATATGTAATATTTAACTAACTCATTACTACTTAAAATTATCATGAAACATTTTGTATTGGTTCTAATGAATCTCACTTTTAACATAACGTGTCTTGGTAATGGTTTGTACAAAAACGGAATATTTGCATTTTTATTAAGTATATATACAGTATTTATTACCATAAATGGTTTGTGTTAAGGTTGAGTGTTTGTAACAAGCCATGAAAATAAAAAGAATAGGTGATCATGTAAATTGAGGAAATCTCAGCAAAACCATGAATTCTCACCAGTTCATTTTAAATATGACCGATAGCTATGTAGGAAGCAAATTAACTGCAAAACTTATAGAATATACTTTTAACAATATAATCGAATGTTTTTCTGAGTACGTAATCCTTCAAATGCTTTTGTTTCATCGCTTACACGCACTGGTTTAATTTATTAACTAATAACAGACGTTATTTTTCATTGTTGTCCGCATATGCCAGCTAGTGAGATATATTTTTCAGTTTCTGGCAAATTTGTATATTAAATATGAACCACAGAATATAGGGTAATACATATACATTATATTTACCACAAGATAATTATATGATTTTAGGCGGCTTATAGACCCATTGGGCCGAGTGCTGTACTATTTGTGTATATATGTATTGTAATACTTATACACATGTCACGTTAATAAAACATTTACTTACTTACTTACTGTTACCTAGTTTTTTTTATAGTTTTTTTTCGGATAAAGAATTCTCTTACAGAGTGGAAAACCACTGAACATTAATTCATGTGTTGAAAATAAACAGTTAAGCTTTCGTGCCGTGATATTGCGATAATTTGATGTGAAATATGAAATTGTATATTTGAATTTTGTCATCATATCTAAAATTTTGCTTTCTCATATCTTATCTTTGTGTGTTCGATTTGTACTGTAGTAAAGCTGCCGTTGCAAGGGTAGAAGCAAAAGTGGCACTAACGGAACACCGTACATGAAGGTATGAACAATCAATTCTTTCAGGCGTAAAATAATTTTCATAGCTAGTTCAGCCGTTGCACATGAAAGATAAATTTCATCTATGTGCTTTTACCTAATTAAAGCGTTTAATTTAATAGTATTGCGAGAATAACACAACTAACTTTCAACAGAGCAGAACGTGCATTACAGAGGAAATATACTAAACATGGTCAAATATTTCGACAGATGAAAACAGGTCTGATACAAAAGAAATGGACATTTAAACTTCTGATGGAGACAGACAATTGATTGATGGAGACTAGTGTTTTTTATGGAGACAGTTTTTCACATAAGGGAAATAAACATTAATAGTAACGTCTTTTAGGGAGACAGTTTTTCATACGAGGGAAATAGACTTCAACACTAACGTTTTAAGGAGACAGTTTTTCACACGAGGGAAATAAACATTAATAGTAGCGTCTTTTATGGTGACCAGTTCATACAAGGGAAATAGACATTAATACTTGCATTAGGAATGTAAACTTCTTCTGACTGAAGACAATTTTGATACAAGGGAAATGGATTTTAATAGTTACATAAAAAAGATAAAGTACCTAAAACGTCATTATTGACAAAATGAATTGCGGATTTCGTTTTAAAAAATTTAATTGTTTTTGTCGTATATGTTACTGGTATTTGCCGTCATTATAATTATTTTATCACAGGAAAAAGTACGCTTTCACACGTTCAAAGTGAAAGAATATATTGCTAACATTTTCAGATCTTGGGTGACATATGACGCATCCAAGGAAATTAATAAGATTACAATGAAATCAGAAGTATCACAAAATAACAACTTAACAACACGCATATCTCCGTTGAAAGCGAAAAACATTTTTAAAGTGGAAATAAAGCCAGATTTAATGAAACTAATAAATCCGTCAAATCCGAAATTTGCCCTCACAGTAAATGGATCTTATCTTCTTGAAAATAAGAACCACTGCTCCTCTGTGTCAAATTTGACAATTCTTGTTATGGTCATATCAGCACCAAACAACTTTCAAATGAGAATTACAAACAGAGAAACCTGGGCAAATGGAAGCTTTTATTCTTCGTATGGAACAATTAAAGTTATCTTTCTTCTTGGCATCATTGATGATTCTAGAGTTCAAGATAACATTGAGAAAGAGTTTAAGCTCTATGGAGATATTGTACAGGGATCATTCATAGATTCTTATCACAACTTGTCGCACAAATCTGTTATGGGCTACAAATGGGCAACTGAACGATGTAGAAATGCTAAATATGTTATCAAAACAGATGACGACATTGTAATCAATATGTTCCGAATATTCAAATCTGATATTCACATGATGTCTTTGAACCAAAATCATGTGCATTGCCTACGTTTAACTCGATCTATTGTTTTTAGAGTGAAACGAAGTAAATGGTTTGTCGAATCTAATCAGTTTAAAGGAAAGACTTTTTATCCGCCATACTGTAGCGGACAGTACGTGTTGATGCTAAATGTCATAGTTCCATATCTATACGAATCGGTATTGCAAACTCCGCTGTTTTGGATTGATGATGTATTTATATACGGACTTGTTATGGGCAATATACCCGCACTAAAATACAGACAGATAACTGAAGAAGAAATTGGATCTTACAGAAGTTGGGAACAGGAAAAGTCTAATTGCAGTTTTGTATACCAAGTTACTGAAACTGTTACTGAGATGAATGATGTCTGGGCAGCTATTATGAAGCAATATACTTAAAATGCTGTCATTATGTCATTACAAAACTGCATTACAATTTACTAATAAAATCTGTAAAAAGATCCTTTGAAAGCAAAGAATGCAACCAAGAAGAATAATAGCAGACTCGGTTTGACTGAGTCTGTTCATGAGAGGTAATGAAATGTGCAACACCTCTCACGCCCCCTAGCACCGGCTTAAGCGGAACTCTATTACACATATGTTGAATGGACTCCATGATCCCAAAGGACCAGAAAATATAACAACACTGAATCCAAGTACGGGGAGACTTTTTACAGCCGCCACACGGCATTTAAAGATTGCTGTTGTGATAGTTAATAAAACCTGTAAAAAGATCCTTTGGAAGCAAAGAATGCAACCATGAAGAATAATAGCAGACTCGGTTTGATCGAGTCTGTTCATGAGAGGTAATGAAATACCTCACATGATGTATTTATTTTCTTGCAAATTAAGAGTAAGACATATCTGTTCTACGTATAAGTTTTTTTCTTTTGATTACATTCCTTTTTTTCTGTTTGTTTGGCTGTCATACAATTTTTCATCCCACTCTTGGCAATGTATTGACGGTCAAATTATTTAACTATTAAGCTAGGTATAAAGTGATTGAAGTTTATAGTTCGCCCTGAAGAACATTTTCAATTCTTGTTTGGTTGACTTCTTTCTTTGTACTGAGATAGTGTATATAACATGAATTGACATAAACCTTTTCAATATGCTACAAACTATAATAGTTTAACATTTATAACTTGTTCTGGGCATTCCCACATACACTAGTTTCTTTTATATATACATGTCACAGAACAGAACAGAACATATTTTATTTCTCACAAAAACTACTAATGCAACAGTTCTAGTGACAAGCAATAACATTTTAATATTGGCTTGATAACGAAATTGTGACTTTAAGAATATAGATGTGTTCAAATCAATGGATGGAAAATATTTTCGGATGGACATACATAATTAATAACAGTTTGATGTTTGTCAATATCTGTACAATTAAATAAGTAAACATTCTAAAGCTATTATTTCTACCAGCATCACCCTCATTATACAGAATGTTTAATATCTACACCTTTAATCCATATATTGAACAGAAACGAACGTTATACAAGTGCAATACTTGATCCGCCCCAAGCTCACGAAACATTCACTCTAGTGCTTTTTTTTATAAATAGTAGCATTATGGCATAGAAACAATATACTTCATTACAACCAAACCTGTTGCTCACTGCATAATCGCCGCCTACATCGACAAATTAAAATACCAGAATAGTCTAAAGCATGTACAATGTTGCTTTAGAGCAGAAGATATATTTATAAATTACACAAACATAATAATGAATAGAATGAATTATGTCACAGTCTATGTGTGCGTATTTCAAGTGCTCTATGGATAAATTTATCTAACATATATAGTTAGTTTATTTTTGGTGAATAAAGTTACAGTTGGATGAATTATACTGTCAGTTTTAAACATTTAAATGACATTTGAATTATATACTGTTTTATGACATCACAGGTCATAACTGCAATTTATTAAGGACAATTGTCGCCTTTCACTCATTTTTCTTTGTATACTTCATGAAAGTGTCTAGGTATTTTAGTGTATCAATAGTAATAGAATTGATGATTATTAACAGGTTTTAGCTTGAATTTGTTAAAATACTTCGATTTGAAATGTGAAATAATTAAATGTTACATAAATGCATTAAAATGTATGTAGATAACATGGTACTCATCATTACTCCTTCATGCTGTAAAATACACTGGTCAACAATAAATATTATTTTAAGTGCAGAAAATATTTGCGTTATATTTTGAGTTTGTTTTTAAAGAATCCCTGCCATATTTGACTTCTATCTTAGGGTCCCGATAAAACCAACATATGACCGTCTCGACTGTACACTAAATTATTTATCAACACATCTGCATAAAACATTTTCAGTATGCTAGGAGCTGTAATACTTTTATTTATCTATACAATTTAAGCAAGCTGTCCACCTCTGATTCATGTAGTGAAATCGGCAGTTACTTTCGGAGAACAGTTTTGTACTGGTACAGAATCTAGGAACACTGGTTAAGTGACCTGTCTGCAATTAAATACCGAAATACTGTATACAAAACGGCGTCGAACCCAAAAAACTCAAAGATATGAAATACATCACAAGAAGTAATTATAGATTTATAAACTCCGTGCAATTGAGTGGTCCATATATGCTTACATTCACCAATTGCAAACAACGTGACTGCGTTTTTCCAAGACTTCTTGGGAAAATATAATTAAACAATTTTACCATAAAGAACATTTCTATTTCTTTGAGTGTCTTTACTTCAGGAACTACAAGGCTTGTGTGTATATTCTCCTGATATGATCTGTTTGACAGAGTTTGGATTTTTACGCAAAATTTTGGTATTATTTCCTTACTAATTTTAAGATGTTTAATGGGTTTTAATTAGAGTTAAATATTTCGTTTTCTTTAATAAAAGTCTTTGGTTTCATGAAATGACTTGTGTTTGTTATGACACATTTCTCATATATAAGTTTTCTTCTTTTACAATGAAACTAACCCAAGTAGCTCGTTTCTATACTGACATTTTATTGCTTCTGGCTTCGAATCAGATTACCCTGGCTCCGAACCAGATAAAAGCTTAAAATTTTCTGACGTAGTTGGAGTTAGGCTACGTTTAACGTTTTTTATTGTTTATTGCTATTTGCTCATACCCCTTAGACGTGGTATTATGCTGATAAAACAAACACGCATACACACCGCCATCACCACCACTAAATGCTATAAGAAATAACAATTCCAGGCAGAAGGTTGAGATTTCATACATGTTTGGTTGAGGCAATATATAGCATTTGTTTAAATATATATTTCAGTATGTGCACATGGTGTCAAAATTCATAAGGCTGCAGTCTTTAACAAATTTTAATTTTTACACAATCGTTCAACTCTTGTAAAGCCCTATTTTACCATTTTCAACGTGTACAGAACCCGCACATATACAAGGGCTATTCCAGTACTTTATCCGTTTTGCAGACGTATGTTTAAGGCACTGACCTCCAGAATTTGGCTAGAAATGATCTTCTTTTTTGTTTCTAAAATATCTGAAAAAAGCAAAATAAAGGAATAAATACTTGCCTCGGGATTCGAGCAAGGGTCGCGGCGGCAACAAAAATTTTACCGCTGTCTTTACTAATACCGTCACGGAGGAGTAAGTGTATATGGTGTCAAGTATAGATATTTATAATTACGGCAGTTTACGTTAAAAATGCTTTTCGGTTTTCAGAGTGAAAATAAGTAAAACAAAATCTTATAATTCTAACAGCGATTTTTGCGTGCTGTGTGGCGGCTGTAAAAAGTCTCCCCGTACTTGGATTCAGTGTTGTTATATTCTCTGGTCCTTTGGGATCATGAAGTCCAAGTCAACATATGAGTTATAGGGTTCCGCTTAAGCCGGTGCTAGGGGGCGTGATAGGTGTTACACATTTCATTACTTCTCATGAACAGACTCAATCAAACCGAATCTGCTATTATTCTTCTTGGTTGCATTTTTTCTTGCTTCCAAAGGATATTTTTACAGAATCTGTGTGTTTCCAAATTATATAGAATTCTAGAAATATTAAGTTCCGAAGCCTTCTTAAGAAAAATAGCATTGATTTCATCATACCTTAAAATCGTACCTTTTTTTGGGGTGCCGTACGATCAGGAGGCCAGTGCCTTTAAGAAAGTTTACGGATTCAGTCACTGCATGAAGGCATGCCACAACACGTTTTTAAATCGCAACATTATATATGTTGTAATATAAATTATCAAGGTAAATTAGACAAATGCCATTTTTGATGTTTTCACATTAATAATAACACAAAGAACTTAGTGTAATTCTTCTCCTTTTCCAGATCGCACGTGCAATCTCACGGAATGGGCATTCCTTAATATTATTGCAAAAGTATTGTGTATACGAAAATAAACGTCTTTTCTTCTTTCTATACAAAACTTAGTGAATGCAAATATTTGTTACAAATTGCAGGTAATCGAACGTAACTGCCATTAACAGAATGTATACCGTTAACTACATGGTAGCTTACTGTATTACTAAACATTTCCAGTGCATTCTTTATTGCTTCATCCATACTGAAATATTTATAGTTTGCCAACCGTCCAAGAAAATGAATATAGGGATCAGCATTTGCAAATGCTTTATAACGTTTGTACAAATTTTGATTTCTTTTGTTTGGAACTGGATAGTATGGTTCACCGTCTTCTGTCGACCGTTCAATGAATACAATAAGTGTCGTTTGACTGAAACTGTTGATTAGGAAACCATTTGTATTCAACAATTCGAGTAAAGTTATCTTCAGGATTAGGATGGTTCACAACACTAGCTGGTTGAAAATGGTCAACATTTTTTACTCTTCGTTCAAAAGATAATGATCGGTATTCCAATGCAGTCAAACCCTTTCTGGCGTAATATCTGTCAATCGGTCCAGTAAAATATGTTTTTCCACATTTGATGCTTCTTCGGACATCAAAATAGTCCATGTTTAATCGTATGGTAATCTGTGGTGATTTTAACATGCTCTTGATGAATAGTGTATAGCCATTCTTAGGCAATGCCTGAAACTGATCCGAAAAGTAACGAGTGTCCCAATTGTTTCGGACTGTAATACGCGGCAAAACCGAAGTCCTAATTCAGCAGGTGTTTTATCCCACCGCTTGATAGTGTATGGTTTAAACAAAAGCTCGTACAATTTTAATCCTACACGAGGCAATGCCATTTCCTCCGAATTCAATGGTTTACGATTATAATGTACCTGTTCATTTTTCAACCATAAATTCATTTCCTTAACTGATCTTATATCAAGGTTAAATAATGTATTTATAGTATCAATATTTACTGGGATTGGAACATATTTCCCTTTTACCAGAGCTAGAACTTTATGTTCATACGGAACCCATTCGCTGAAATGTTGCACATATTCCCAAACATGTTTGTATTTTGTATGGAAAATATGCGCACCATATTTTGAAACACGAATGTTTGTTTCTTTGTCAATATAATCATAACAATTTCCACCGACGTGACTGCGTTTTTCCATGACAAGAATGGATTTATTTGTTGTTGTAGCATATCTCTCCGCTATTACTGCGCCGGACAAGCCAGCCCCAACTACACATATATCAAAATTTTGATCATGCTCTAATCGTATCATCAAAGGCAGAAAATCGTTCCTTTTTAGTTCATTTAACTGTACGAACAATCGTACAATAAATATTAATAAACCTCCTGAAACAAATATCCTTCTAAGTGTTCATTTATCCATTGCAACATAACTTGAAATTTCACTGCATCAAAGTTATAACTATCACAACAACAAAAAGTTAAAACAACAACGATACAATATGTATATATCTGAAACTTCCGCGCACGACTACTAATGAAAATGTTCGTATTCAACTGATATTCAATTTAATGCTGTAATAGCATGCCGTCAAACAATAATATTCAAACTAGCACTGAAGAACTCATTCATCTTTAAAAAGACTCCTATTTCACCGGGTGAAATTTTAAGCCATTGCATAATAAAACAGTATAGTCAATGCCAAAATTAAAATAATCATGTCCATGAATCAAAATCATATGCATTGCCTACGGCATGTCCAAGATCGTCTTTTGATTAAGGTTTTGAATTACGTTTTGAGAAACAAAAATCAAACAACATCAACTCATAGAAAGAAAGAGTTGTTTCACACGAAAATTGAACAGCATGTAAAACATGTATATTACTTTATTAAACAAGTGTCAGTATACTGATACAAACATTGAATTCCGAAAAAGGACTGCCTAAAGGGGCCTAACTTCCGGACAGTCAAACACCTTTAAAAACTCACCATTTCAAAAGATCTGTTACACATGTTCGTTTAAATGCATTTGCAATAGCGTGCGAGTGGTGAAATTTCACATAACAAGGTAGAACACGGTTTTCAGCAATTGTTTATCTTTATTTCTTTACAAATGACATTCATTTTCTAAGGGAGACAACTTTGTCTCGACAGATACTTAAAATATTCGGAAAAAGTTGTCTCCCTTTGAAAATGAAAGCCATTTGTACTTAAAATATTCGGAAACAGTTGTCTCTCTTCGACAATGAATGCCATTTGTACTTAAAATATTTGGAAAAAGTTGTCTCCCTTAGAAAATGAATGCCATTTGTAAAGAAATAAAGATAAACAATTGCTGAAAACTGTGTTAGACCTAGTTAAGTGAAATTTCACCACTCGCACGTTATTGCAAATGCATCAAAACGAACATTTGTAATTATAGTTCTTTGAAAATGGTGTGTTTTTAAAGACATTTGACTGTCTGAAAGTTTGGCCCATTGAGATAGTTTTCGTGTTAAACAACTCTTTTCTTCTATGATTTGATGTTGTTTGATTTTTGTTTCTCAAAACGTAATTCGAAACCATAAGACATAACAAAATAAATATGGGGACATAACGAGATAAACAATTGCTGAAAACTGTGTTAGACCTAGTTAAGTGAAATTTCACCACTCGCACGTTATTGCAAATGCATCAAAACGAACATTTGTAATTATAGTTCTTTGAAAATGGTGAGTTTTTAAAGACATCTGACTGTCTGAAAGTTGGGCCCCTTTAGGCAGTTTTCGTGTTAAACAACTCTTTCCTTCTATGATTTGATTTTGTTTGATTTTTGTTTCTCGAAACGTAATTCGAAACCATAAGACATAACGAAATAAATATGGTTGAATCTAAACATTTTTAAGGGTGACACAGTTCCATGCTTATACAAATTCATCGCAAACTTCACTGTAGTGTTTGTATACGGTATTGATAAGAGTACTGCATTAAAATACAAATACTAGTATAACAATGAAAGATACTGGAATACACATGCGGACAAATCAATAGCTCAGCCATAATATATATAAAGGCCTCCGTGGCCGAGTTGTTAAGGTCGCTTACTTCAAATCACTTGCCCCTCATCGATGTTGGTTCGAGCGTCACTCGGGGCGTTGAATTCTTTATGTGTGAAAGCCATTCAGTTAACTTTTGGAAGGTCGGGTGTTCTACGCAGGTGCCCGCTCGTGATGAAATAATGCTCGGAATGGTACCTGGGGGTCTTTCTTCACCACCAAAACCGGAAAGACGCCAGATGACCAATAATTGTGTCGGTGAGACGTTAAACCCAACAACACAAAATAAATTTATACATATAATAATGTAAAATATACAAGAATATGTTTTCCTATTTCACCTGCTCAAACAGTTCAAATGGCAAGCTTTTTGTTATACGTTTGGCGTATAACATGAAGAAATAAAACCGTTCCATTTAATTCACACACTATACGTGTCGATGACACGAACAGTGTAAGAAGTATCACACTTCCCACATGTACATTTGTTAACTACATAACCAAAAACATGACTATCTTAAGGTGGCTTATTTACGACATTTCGTTACGCGCGCGTTTTTTTTGTTTTTGCATATTTCGTTTTGTCGACCAGGCGACAAAAAACTAACTACGTGACATAACGAAACATAGAATGCGACAGAACGAACATTTTTATTTGTTATTAACAAAGGTTTCGATTTTAAACCCCAACATTTTGATTTAAGACCCTCCGTGGCAATACTATAAAGTACTGGACTTTTAATGGTGTTAAACATACGTCTAGGTTAAAGACCTTTTAATAAAAACTATTTCGAGGGCTTGGCGCAAAACTGTTGTATCTTGTTCTTTATTTATATGCACTGACAATAGTTTTGCACCAAGCCCTCGATTTGTCGAAGGTACTTATAAGGCTATTATGTGAGTTTGATTTGCTTACCGGTCAAAAATGACTCGTCATTGGTATATGTACATGTACATTCTATAATAAAAAGAAAATTTCTTTACCTTCTCCTCCGTAGAACAGCTTATGAATATGCAGCAATGGTAATTGACTAACAGCTCACTATATAAACACCTTTACGACTATACAGAGTCAAATACTGATCAACTGGTGTTTTGGAAGGACAAACAGTAAATGCTGTGCAATCAGTCTCCATCAAAAAAAGACCATTGTCCTGATATTGTTCAAGGTCAGTATGTAAGAAACCTTCACTAAGATAATAGAACAAGGATACTTTAAAATACAAGTCATCTTGATAAAAATGACTATAAATATGCATACCAAACATTAAACACATAAATACTTAAGTTAAAAACCAAGGATCGCTAACCTGAGTGTTAACAGACTTTTCCTTTGATTTTACCAAGCGACCTAGATTTTGATCCCACATGATCAAGATTCGAACATAGCACAGAGATTATCAATATAAACATTCTGACTAAGTTTCATGAAGATTTGATCATGAATGTGGCTTTTAGATCGTTAACAAGCTTTTCTTTTACTTTGAGCACGTGACCTAATGTTTCATTCCAAATGACATAGATTCGACATAGGTATCATCAAGATAAAATTCTCACAAAGATAGGGTCATATATGCGGCCTCTAGAATTTTAACAAGCGATTTTTTATTTGAGTTCAGCGGGTAAACTAGATTTAGATCCGACTTGACCCAGTTTCAAACTTGACTTAGGGATCATCAAGACAAACATTCTGACCGATTTTCATGAAGATAGGGTCACATGTGGCCTCTAGAGTGTTAATAAACTTTTCCTTTGATCTGAGCGGGTGACCTAGTTTTTGACCCCACATGACCAAGTTTGAACTTGCCTAGGAATCATCAAGATAAACATTCTGACCAAGTTTTATCAAGTTAGTGTGAAAATTGTGGCCTCTAGAATGTTAACAAACTTTGATTTGATCAGGTGACTCAGTTTATGATCTCACATAATCAAGATAACCTGAAGGACATCAATACAAACATTCTGACCAAGTCTCATGAAGATAGGATCGTAAGTGTGGCCTCTAGAGTGTTAACAAGGTTTTCCTTTGATTTAATCTGGTGACCTAATTTCAAAATCCACATAATCAAGATTCCAGTTTGGTCTAGAAGTCATCAAGACAAATATTCTGGCCGATTCTAATGAGTTTCAAACTTAAAACATTGTGTCTATGATGTCAGCAAGATTTTCCTTTGATCTAGCCTTGAGACCTAGTTTTTGTTTCCACATGACAAGGTTTCAACCTTGGCTTAAAGGTCACCAAGACAAACATTTTAAACAATTCTCATTAATTTCAAACATAAACTGTGAATTCTAGGGTGTTAACAAGATTTTCCTTTGATTTTGCCTACTGACATAGATTTTAATCCCAAATAACCTATCTTCGAACCTAGAGATCATGAAGACAAACATTCTGATCAAGATTTATGAAGTTAGGGTAATAAATGTGGCCTGTAGAGTTCTAACAAACTTTTCCTTTGATTTGATCAGGTGAGCTAGTTTTTGATCCAAAAGAGTCGAGATATGAGTATGAACTAGAGGTCATCAAGACAAACATTGTGACCAAGTCTCATGAAGATAGGATCATAAATGTGGCATCTAGAGTGTTAACAATGTTTTCTTTTGATTTGACCGGGTGACCTATCTTTTAAACCCCACATAATCTAAATTCTAGCTTTTCCTAGAGGTAACCAAGACAAAAATTCTGACAAATATTTCATGAGTTTCAAACTCAAAACGTTGTCTCAAGAGTGTTAATAAGATTTTTCTTTTATCTAGCCTAATGACCGAGTTTTTGATCCCACATAACAAAGTTTCAAACTTGACTTAAATATCTCCAAGATACACATTCTGCCCAAGTTTCATGAAGATAGGGTCATAAATGAGCCATATAGAGTGTTAACAATATTTTCCTTTGATCTGATCGGTCGACCTTGTTTTTAACCCAACATAATTCAGATTCTAAATCTTCCTAGGGGTCATCAAGACACACATTCTGACAATATCTCATGAGTTTCAAATTTAAACTGTTGACTCTAGAATGTTAACAAGATTTTCCTTTGATCTAGGCTTCTGACATAGTTTTATCCCTGGATAATCCAGTTTCAAACTTGACCTAGAGTCATCAAGACAAATATTCTAACCAAGTCTCATTAAGATTGGATCATAAGTGTGGCCTCTAAAGTGTCAACAAGCTTTTCCTTTAATTTGATCTGGTGACCCACATTTTTAAACCCACATTATCCAGATTCTGATTTGCCCTAGAGGTCATGAAGAAAAATATTCTTACCAATTCTCATGAATTTCAAACTCTAGTGTTAACAAGATTTTCCTTTGATCTGGCCTAGTGATCTTTTAGATCCCACATATCAAAGTTTCGAACTTGGCCTAAAGATTAACAAGATAAACATTCTAACCAAGTTTTATGAAGTTAGGGTGATAAATGTGGCCTGTAGAGTGTTAAAAATCTTTTCCTTTGATTTGATCAGGTGACCTAGTTTTTGATCCCCCATAATCAAGATAGGAACTTGAACCTAAATGTCATCAAGACAAAAATTTTGACCAACTCTCATGAAGATAGGGTCATAAATGTGCCATCTAGAGTGTTAACATTTTTTTTTCTTTGATTTAACTGTTTTTAATCCCAAATAAATCAGATTCTTACTTTTCCAAGAGGTCATCAAGACAAGCATTCTGACCAATTCTCGTGGTTTAAAACTGAAACTGTGGATTCTAGAGTGTTAACAAGATCATCAAGACAAACATTCTGACCAAGTGTAATAGTTATTTGGTCACAACTGTGGCCTCTAGAGTGTTAACAAGGCAAATGTTGACGGGCGATGTACAACGCACGACGAACACCGTACAACGAGGGACGTCGGTCAATAAGCTAAAATATAATAAGACACTGTTTATAGATGTTTGTTTCAGATGTTCGTACTGTGTAACAGGTTTGGTGGTGATTACTGAAAGATGAATGGGCATAGCCATGTCTGCATTAAGATGACTGAGTCTTGTACCTTAAAGCTACAGTCACACATACGGATATGTCTGTGCGTTGAGGTACGGAGCGGATGGGATTGATCTGTGGTAGAGCAGACATTGATAAGTACGGTGCAGTATGTCTTAGTATGGGAAAATAGTGAGGAACATTGAACAAAAAGATACAGGGCGTGAATAAGTACGGATAGGTACGGCGTTCTATGTTGAACTACGTTTTACTGCGCCTATCAACTTGCCCAGCGAGTGGACGGGTCTGCGATGAACTACGTTGAATTACTCTTAAGTAATGGCAGCCTCGGATTGTTAAATTCAGCTACGGATCAATACGCTTGACTATGTTCGCATTAAGATTTAGTAACGAGTCGGTAAGTTTCATATAAATAGGCCAAGTGCAGCCAGCGTTTTACGATTATCTTTGACCTCATGTCCAACTACGGAATGGTACGTTTCAGTACGGATAACTACGTTTATAACGTTTAACTACGGATGGATAAGTTTCAATCAAGTTGGACTAAAGTCACGCTCAAATGGATACGGATTGCTCAGACATGTGCATGTTCAAAAGTTGGAGAAAATTGCAAGTTTGGGATAAGTCTTGAATACGTTTTGACCAAGTATTGGTACGGGTCGATACGAATTACTACTTTGAAGTACGGCTCAGGTACGGATCGATACGGATTACTACGTTTCTATCCATGGCTAGACGTAGCTATCCGCGCCGTATGTTTGACAGGGGTATTATACACCAGTCGTACAAACGACGCAGATAGCTACATTTGGCTACGGATAGAAACGTAGTAATCCGTACCGATCCGTACCTGAGCCGTACCTTAAAGTAGTAATCTGTATTAGTCCGTACCAATCCGTACGACTCAGGTACAGATCGATACGGATTACAACGTTTCTGTCCGTGGCTAGACGTAGCTATCCGCGCCGTATGTGTGACTGGGGTATTAAGGAATTGCAAACCTAATACACAGAAAAAATGACATATTAACAACACAATAAACATGAAACAATTCTTACCAAATGCTTTTACTGAAATAGTAGTATAAAACTTATTTATATACATACTACTTAAAGTTACACAATAAAGTGAGTTTAAAAAGTAGCATGAATTAACTTTACATGCATGTAAAAAGCATTGTCCTGAATTTCGGTTATAATAAAAGGCCTATACCCTCTGTCATATGAAATAAAAACTGCAAATAAAAATGCCTACATTTTAATAAATCAATGTTTAAAATAAAACAAAAATTAAATTATTACACAGGAAAAAGTTAACCACAGGCAGATGTTTTAGTTATCAGAATGTTGTCACTCTATAAAGCTAAAATGGTCAAATATTTATAATTCCATATTTTCTCATGGAATAAAAAGTCAGATAGAGAAGGACTCCTATAACTAATCTTTTGTCATATCCTACGTAGGACATAGTATTTCCTCTAAAGGAGATATTAAGTACAACGTAGGAGTTAGTATCTCCTACGTAGGAGTTAGTTAGTAAGTTTGTTTGTGTCGGGCTTAACGCCGTTTTTCAACGTATTTCAGTCATGTAATGACGGGCAGTCAACCTCACCAGTGTTCCTGGATTACAGTGTTCCTGGATTACAGTGTTCCTGGTTACTTAAACCTCCTTCCCGAGATAAATCAAGAAGTTCAACAAAATGTACCAGACGAAGAAAAGCATTTCTTATTGCGTTAACAACAGTAACAAAAATACAGTTAAAATTCATACTGCATGGGTCAGACAGATCGCTATCCAAATGAGCAAATACAGCTTAGATAAAGCACCATTATGTAACATTATTATAACAAATGAAACATCATAAGCCATCTACGCCACTATGAAACGTCAATAAACGTGAAAAACGTGGAAAACAGCGACAATAATCACTTTAAGAGTATGGTGTATGTTACATATGCCCAGATGGGCTATAAACGCTGGCTGTGATAGGAAAGTCAATATGATATAATGTGTCTGAGTGTTAACAATAGTTCACTGGATAGTATGCATCAACCATGTGTTCCTTATCAAGTTGTCACAGCATGGTAAAATCATTATACTTTCTTTCTTTTTACGTAGAAATATTTGCAAATATTGTATTAGATTTTGTCAATAATATATAGGTTAATCTACTACGTAAGCCAAATCGTGCTATTAAGTTTGAGGATGGTGGGTCAAGTTGTTCTCAAGTTACCTTGTAGAAATAGTATTCAATGTTTAGGTCCACGTGACATTGACCTTTGACTTACTGACCCCAAAAACAATAGGAGTCATCTACCTCGTAAGTCCAATAATGCTATCAGGTTTATAGGCTCTCGGCCAACTGGTTCTCAATTTACCTTGTAGAAAGACTTTTCAATATTATGGTAGCTCTAACCTTGACTCCGTACTTACTGACCCTCAAAGCAATAAGACTTATCAACCTCATAAACCGTAATAGGAAGTCAATATGATGTAAAGGCGTCTGAGTGTTAATAATAATACACTTTAGACATCAAGTTTGAAAGTTTCTCAAACTATTAAGTGGAAACTGTTTTAACTGTTTAGGTCAATGTGACATTGACATTTGACTTACTGACCCCAAAACAATAGGGGTCATCTACTTTATAAGCCCAGTCATGCTAATGAATAATGAATGTTTGAATGTTATATATCAATTAATTTTTGAAGTAACCGTGTGGAAATAGTTTTCAGTTTAACAGGCCTCTTTGATCTTGAACTATTGACACCAAAATCAACAATGGTCATTGACGCCAAAAATCCAATCAGGTAACTAAGTTGAAAGGTTCTGGTTCAAGTGGTTCTCAAGTTACTGAGCTTAAACCGTTTTTAAAGGTTCAGGCCCATTTGACCTTGACCTTTCATTTTCTGTCTCCAAAAGTATTAAGGGTCATTTACTTTATAAGCTCAATTACGCTACGAAGTTTAAAGGTTCCGGATCAAATGGTTCTCAAGTATATGAGCTGAAACCGTTTTCAATTTTCAGGTCCTTGTTACCTCGACCTTTGACTTACTGTCCCCGAAAAAGACTGGAATCATAAACTTTATAAGTCCAAACATGTTATTAAATTTGAAGGTTCTATGTCAAATTACCGGGCAGAAACAGTTCTGAATGTTCGGGCCTCTTGACCTTTGAATTAATAGCCCAAAAACATTCGGGGTCATTGACTTATTAAGTCGAATCATGCTGTCAAGTTTGATGGTTCAGGGTTAAATTGTTTTCAAGTTTTTCAGTTGAAACGGTTTTCAAGGTTCAGGACCCTATGACTCTGACTTACTGAGCCAAAAATCAATAGAGATAATTTTCTTCATTTACACAGTTATGCTTTTAAGTTTTGAAGGTTTTTGTCAAGCGGTTTTTAAGATATTGAGTGAAAACTTTTTTAAAGTTTTACGTCTCTTTGACCTTTATATTACTGACCAAAAAAAAAAAAAAAAACAACAACAATTATGCTTCATAAACCAACCATACAGTTATGTTTGAAGGTTCTGGGTTAAGTGGTTCTGGCGTTATTGAGCAGAAACTATTTTCAAGTTTCAGGCCCCTGTGACATTGACCTTCCTTTGACATATTGACCCTCAAAACAATTGGAGTCGTCCACCCGATAAGCCGAATAATGCTACCAAGTCTGATGGTTCTATGGTTCTCAGGTTATTAAGCGGAAACTGTTCGCCCTACCAACAGATGAACGGACAAACCGACCGACGCGACTGGCAGGTTCACATCAATATACTCCCGCTTCTTTGAAGGGGTGTAATAACTGTGGTCTCAGACCTGAATGACGTCAATTATCAGTGAAAAACACAGACGTTAATTCTCTGGCTCCTAATCATTTACAAATTATACACGCATCTTAATATTCAGATGCCAATGGTCCAAATCTCGGGCTGTTACCTGAGTAAATGAAAAGACAAATAAGATCAAAGCACAGAGTGTAATGATAGTGTTCGGAAACCAAGAAATGCTTCTGGGTAATATCTGGCTGCAACCTGTACAAAATAGAATCGCATATTTATGTCGTGGTGACCAAACAAAAAAAAATCTGTTGACTTCAAACTTGTCATATTTGATACGATCCCGGTTTCTGGTATGCCAGATATCTCAATCACTGATTTTAGACGTCATTTTTGTGGGGACATAAAGCATCCAGGTTACGGGGATCGAAATCGCTCTTCATTGACATGACTGTGACTCAATGCAGGTTTGGAGCGCAGGTATAAATTACAGACTCCGGTATATACCGGATTAACTAAACTTGAATGAAAAATATCTAATATATATATATTTTGTAACCATGGTGATACTAACCCTAACCTTTAGTCAGTATATTATGCATATTATACACTAAATGCGTGCGGACATGCAAAAATATGCATACTTTTGCCGTGCGCTACAATTGATAATCACTTCCGGGCATGCGCAAAAGACCGCTCCAACTCTGCAATGAGTTACATCGCACTGACATTTTACATCAAGCTTCTAGGCATACAGACACTAAATAGCCTGAGCACCTATGAAAAAATGGTAATCGCATAATGGCGGATTCAAATAGTTCTCAGTTCTTTTTGCTGTAAGAAGGATTTTTCCTTGAAATCATTGCTATATATTGGTTGAAATCATATTGCATGCCTATACTTGACATACTAGTAGTATTTGCATGTTGAAAAAAGACCCCAAATTGATTTAACATGTGAAATTTATTCATACACCCCTACCCTAAATTGTGATTGTCATTTCAGTGTAAAAATTACGGTGTGTCCGTTTGACCAGAAATATTTTTCTTGCATCAAACATGACCCCTACTTTTCTTTGGATATTTTTACAGTATAAATGTTGCTCTACAAGAAAATGTAAGTTAAAGAAATTTAAAATGGGTCTAGGTGTGTATTGCAGCATTGTGAAAACTTGTCATTTTATAAAGAATATATAGTGGTGGCTATTTAGTGTGTTATAGCCTATAAGAATTGTCACCCGGTAGAAATACTAAAATTTTCTGTCGTCTGCAAATAAAAAAAAATTGTAAACATGGCACATCAACCCAGACAATTGATTTTTGAAAGAATTAAGCAAAAAATAAATGATAATTCTATACCGGTGGGGGAAAAAGGGTGTCGGAAATGGCTTGGTTGTACGACAGTAAATAAAAATCCTAGCTATGGAAAAATAACCACAAAACTGCCTGAAGAAACTGTCAGAAAACAATATTATGTGCACAGACTTATGTGTCAGGCCACTAGAAATATTTTAAAAATACCCGAAGGCCTACACGTGTCGCATATATGCCACTTTTCTCTGTGTGTGAACCCGGAACATTTGAGCATTGAATCCCAGTTCATAAATAATGAAAGGCAGAAATGTGGGGACCAATGCTCAGGCCATAAGTTTAGGGAGTTTTCTTTCAAGGACTGTATTCTATGGTATACAGTAGTTTACTATTTTTGTATAATATTTTTGATAAATATAGCACTATTATATACACAATTTATACAAGGCTTATTTACATTTGTGCGGTTAATATAACTTGTTATATGTGTGCAGTGCCGGCTCAGCTGGCCACAAGGCAGCACAATAATTTTACTTATAACCATCTTTATTTCATCCTAATATCACACTCTATGCATAAGCATGATCTTTTAGGTGTGGGGTACTAGAAAAGTCATGCTTGGGGTCAGTGAGACCCTTTGAATAGTGTAAATCTGTATGTAATTTGTACCTATACTGGCGTGATGCAAAACGACTGCGTCTTGCTCGCGAAATGTATCTAGTAGTTTTACGCAACTTGTCGTAGTACTCTGTTCTTAAAAGGTGTCTGATAACAGAAGAACCATGTGACAGTTTTACACCATTTACCCTAGCTTTAAGGATAACAGTGTCAGCAAGCCCATGATTTAGTCTTAGAATCTGGCCATGGATACGGCCATGGCAGTTGCGGAGAAATGTAACATTTTTGGGCAAGCATGCATTATAGGATCTGTTCACTGCTTCACATTTCTGTGTAGATGTTAAAAATTTAGTTTTTTCTATGCTTTCTGGACCAAGGACAATTTCAATACATTTCCTGAGTAAAGTCTCATCATTATCAGTCATTTTAAGCCTGACATTGTCTGGCATATAGTTTTTTGCTTTTCTGTAGTTGCCAGAACAAACCAAGCTGTATTTAGAACATGAGGTAACACAGTAACCTTTGAAACATAGTACTATTGCTGAAATTATATTAGGCATTTTGTGTTTTATTACTTTCAAATTGCTTTTGTACTTCTTATGTGCACTTGATAGCTCTGAAACACACCTAGATTTAATAGATAGAGCAAATCTGTTTTTTAGATTAGACTTCTGTTTACCACGGAACATTTTGTCACTAAATGGTGCCGGTTAATTTGCCATTTTAGAGAATTTGCTAGGTGCCTCACATCTTTCAAGTGCACAGTTTTAGTTCCTTGACCTTTGTCTACACCAGAATGACCTTTAGAATCTCCATCACCTGTGTGGTGTGAAATCTGAAGATCTTTAGTAATATCCTTAGATACCATTTCATTCCATTTGGCTTCATCACCAATGGATTGGGCCTTATCTAAATTTGCTGTACAGTGGCCTGGATGATTGGGGCACTTTACATTTTTATACCCTTGATTTCTTAACTTAGAAGCAGCTGTACATGCTTTAACACCAACAAATGCACCAATAATTGACTTTCTGTGTGTATTATTTTCACAAATAGTTGTTGCGACAATGGTGCCAGCTTGAAAGGGCGTACTTTCGGAGTTAAACAAGGAGTTATTGTAGCAGGAGTCCCCTTCAGTTAAGACTTCTGAGCTATTTGAATTACCACATTTTGCATTTTCCTGTTTAAGTGACTATCTTACTTCATGCATATTCTGTTTGTTAAGGGTTTCAACGAGCCGCTAGGCGAATTCAATATGGTTTTCTCAGCTGGGTACGAGTCCAAATATATCTTGTATTGTACAGAACAATGTTAAATAACCTTTTTATTCTATATATATTTTATCTTACTATAATAATAGTTTAAATTAAAAATGTTTCACTGAATATTGTATTCCTGCCTTTTCTAGTTTTTCCCAGCTTAGTATGAGTGCAAATATATATTATACGGAACAATGTTAGACCTTAAATAACCTTTTTATTCTATATTTATTTCACTTTATACGTAATATACGTAATTCATTGAATGTTGTTTTTTCTGCGTTTCATAATTAAAAAAAGTATATGGTGCAACCTCCCTACAACAGCCATTTGGTGATTTGGGTGGTAATAATATTTGGCTGAGATATTATGCCCACAAACATTGTCAGCAAGTTTGGTGAAGATCGGATGAAAACTGTTCGACTTAAAAGAGCGGGCAAGGCTAAATTCCCTGTTTTTCGAGTAATTCAAGGACTATAATCAAAGAGTGCCTGGTACAATTTGGCTGGTTATCGAAATTGACCGAGATGTAATGCCCGCAAACATTGTCAGCAAGTTTGGTGAAGATCCGACGAAAACTGAATTATAGAGCAGACCTGTTTTGGGTGCTGACCGCCCGTCCGCTGCCATTCATAATACTCTCCATTTTGTTTCTTATCCGTTAAATAAAAACTGCTGAGGTAGCTATTCAGACAGTCAGGGATGATACCAATGTCTAGGTTTCGTCCGGAACGGCTTCTTTTAGCGACTTTTCAAATATTCCAACATCTAATGATCCTTTTGTATTTTTTAAAGTTTTGATTATTAACGAACGTTTTAATATCTAAATCAGATAGCATTGTTATCCCTTGAATCGCTATCTGATTTAGATATTAAAACGTTCGTTAATAATCAAAAACATAAAAGATACAGTAAAAAGGATCATTAGATGTTGGAATTTGGTGATTTGGGTGCTCGTACCCAGCTGAGAAATATATATATATATAAATTAGGTTATTTAACATTGTTCTGTACAATACGGATATAAATTAGGTTATTTAACATTATTCTGTACAATACGGAGATATATTTGTGCTCGTACCCAGCTGAGAAAACCATATTGAACTCGCCTAGCGCCTATGGTTTTCTCAGCTGGGTACTCGTCCAAATATATCTCCGTATTGTACAGAACAATGTTAAATAACCTAATATTAATAATATACCACTGGGTGTATCTGAACAAAACTGTATTTACAATATGATAACCAGTGAATATCTGTACTATTTCAAAATTTGAATCAGAAAAGTTATACTTACATGCATGGAAACTATCGGGGTTTTATGTAACTGTTACAGGAGAGACAACAATTTTGATTGTGAATGACAACTTGCATTTATAGTTTGAGTGCATACCCGAATAGATGCTCGCATTTTTTTTGTATTTTGTTTAAATCCGCAACATTGACAACAGTACTGAAGAAATGAGCATGAATATCCCATTAAACTGGGACGTATAACACAAGGGACAGACAGGCATATAGATGAATGATTGAAACAAGTGTTCTTTTAAGGTTACTTGCAGTCTAGAAATGATCTTATATGCTAAATTAGCGTCAAAAGCTAACTCATTCATATAATCTTACAGGAGATGACACGGTAATGTCAAATGCTGAACTACAGAAAAATTTCTGCCTCCAAATGGATTCGGATTCAGGTCATAGGCGAGTGTAATTGATTGTAAACCCATAAAGTTAAATGATGAACCAGTTAAGACCAATGATAAAGTAGTGCATGAAGATCAAGAACCTAGAAAGACATCATGTACATAAGTGGTGGAGACACATGAACAAGATTTTCCCAGTGAGTCGGCAGATGACTGAGCAGTAACACACGGGTCAGTAGAAACCCATAGATATTGCAAGTCAAACAGTAGTTGCAGAAGTGCAAGAAGATACAGTACCTGTGGTTACGGACATAACAAGACCGATGCATAAACAAGCAGTGAGAATTACGATCAAAATTTGACAATCTTGACAGAAAAATCAGTTAGAGAACACAAAGTAGTTCCTGAAGTAGGTGACAGATAAACAGATTAAAATGCCTGTAGATCACTTACAAACACCGTTGACACTTAAACTTGAAATGCACGAAGAACCCGGACACAAGACTTATAAGATGTATAACAAGTAGAGAGATGACAGATATACATTGTACATGCATATAAAAAGACTAAAAATCAGATACCAGAGTTGACACAACACATGGATGGGCTAGCAGAGAGTGGTGTCAGATACATGAGAAATTCCATGAAGTATAAAACCAAAACCGTTAACAGAGGAACCAGAAATAATAAATGAAACAATTGCATCTGATGTTACAGAGCCCAAAGAGATGAAAGGTAGTTGTAACACATGGAATCTTAATGACTGAAGAACTATAGCCTGCAGAATAACATGGGGAAAAACAGAACAACCTTACACGGTTTGACGGAAAAAAGGCAAAACGTTCAAATAGCACAGGCATTAAGAGAAAAACAAGACGCTGAATTTGAACATATCCAATTTGAAGTAGATAAATCACCGTTATCCCAGACTTAAGGTCGTGTGATGGATAAAATATGTTATGGCAAAGTATGATAAACGACCTTCTCATGTGTATTTGAAGAAACTTGTGAAACATAATATGAACAAAGCTTTGAAAAGAAACAACATTTTCACTTAGCTTCAGAGTGTGATGGACTTTAATTTATCAAGAAAACATACATGGAATAAGTAGCACACATTTATTATAAAACAAATGAAACCATTTTGAATAATCTTTCATACAACATCATGAAAAGGTAAAAAGTAAATATATAAGCAGTTTATGGTGATTGTTAGGACAGCGTATTGAGCTGGTTATTAATTTTTTTTCTTGTGCGTTAAAAAGAAGATTGGTCGTACTTAAACATTTACTGCTATCTCACTGGACACATGATGTTGGTTCAGCGTTAATGCAAAGTTGATACTTGATTTCCTGTCATCAACGTTGAATCATTCATGTGTTTCGACCACCATAAGTACTTCCTCGGCAGTCTAAAGGTAACGCTTCGAATGTCACTTCAAAGGTCAATCGTTCGTATCATGGTCAGAGTACTTGAACTCTCTGAGATGTTCTTGAGTGTCTCCCACCTAACTAAGAGTCCAGTAAACTGGTTCTTCCCAGGAGAAACGGATTTGCATGTATCAGTGCTATTAATCGGATATGTTAAAGAACTTGACGGGCTAGGCTATGTTAGCCAGATTTCTCCCTGTCTCTCTCTTTATCTCGCTCTGTGTCTGTACTAGTAGAGGATACGAATTTGTCGTGCTTGGTGGCTATCTTTGTATGTATAGTGTATTTAAACGTGTTTATCTTGAAAGAGTCACTATGTAAGTCTGGTTTATCATAATGATAATAATATGTGAGAAGTTTTACATTTTATTTACCTGTACAATCATTATAATTAATTAAATTACAGTTTAACAAGATAAGTATCTTTTTTTACAGTTAATGTCGTTTCAATCTGATTATATTTTTTTGAATTTCTGTTACAATAGGATGGCGTTAAACATATTTCTCCATATTTTTCACTCCTGTTACATAACAATATATATAGAAGGGTTATATTAAATGTTTTAAATACATGGTCATAAATTTTGTTTGTTATGTTTTACAGAATGGTTATATCTTTCAAAACTAATCAAAATATTGTTTGACTTTCAAAAAAAAAAGAACGTTTTTGTCTAGCTTTTCTAGTCAAATTTCTCTCCTGTAACAGATAGTGTCCTTGACGTAACACATAATTATTGCAGTTATGAAAAAACACGAGATTGTGAACCTTTTTTCAAAAAAACATTTTCGCTATTTTCAGTCCGGTACATGTTTCGCATTTGTTGAGCAATTATTCTAATTTTATGGTCAATAAACTGAGTAACTGTTCTTAATTTTCTGTTTTAATGTCAATGCCATAACAAAAAGGTGTCCTTCTTGTTACACTAATGTCCCTGCTGTAACATTGTAGATATCTTCGATTATAATTTCCACTTTTATTTTCTTATCCTTGTAACTTTAGTTCTTTGGAACATCAGCGTTTTCTTTTCACACGAGCACTGGTTGAAATTTGATCCATTGACCGAATTAAAGTACAATTAATAATTAAACTATGAAATAAATTAGTTTTTAAAAAACATATCACCTGAAATATATCGCAATTTTGTTTTGTGATACATATAGGACGTAGATGTTTGTTTCTATAAAAATAAATCTCAAACTGTCATATTGTTTTGGTCTGGATGTGTTTACTGTATCTTATGATAAAGTATCAGTCACTGATATTATTGTTACAGGAGGGAAAACATGTTGGTTCTGTCTTCAGAATATGTTCTGTTTTGGTAAAACGAAGAGGTATTAAGCTTGCATTCGGTTAAATTTACATTGAGATAAGTTCTATTGATTAAATCCACCAGATGAAAGCAAAAAATGTTGATGGTTAATTTTCAAAAGTTACCAGCTCTAAAATGTTGCGAAAATATAGAATGACTCATATATGACGCCAAGCCTGCACGATGTTGCTCTTTCCAACGACATTTCCCCATTTTTCTGAACAGGTAGGATAAATAGAATTATATTAGGTTACTGTCTGAAAAAAAAAATATTAGGCTCGTCTACGAAAAAATATAAGGCTCGGCAGAGCCTAGTCTAATATATTTTCTTCCACTCGCCTAATAAATTTAAATTTATCAGACAGTAACCTAATATTCTCTATATATGATAATGATGATGATGATGATGTTTATAGAAGTCTAGATCTTCTGCGTGAACGCGTTAATTTCAACATGTACGCATATACAGGCATGCATATGCGTACACGCTATTAGCTTTCATCTCGATTAATTTACACGAACTCTGCAGCGTTGACGTTTTCGGTTCCACTGTAGCTTGACAGATTATGAAATTCAGGATGTAATAAATAGGTTAACAATTGCACCGAGCAAATATACAGGTTCACGTCTATATAAATTATGCATGTACCCACGTATTTACACACGTACGCATAGAATGTATACGTAAACGCATACTGTTATACGTTTGCGGGCGCGCACTCTGTGGTTTCGGCGAGAATGGTACACCATATATTATATTTTTCAATGCAATCTTAGCTGCCTGTGAATCAATATATAACCATACTAGCTAGTGGCACTACCGTAAAACCTGACAGATAGGCGCTCTAGGTTTAAGGTGGTCTTTGATTTCAGCTCTGGAAGATTAGTCAAAATAATATCGGATGGAATGAACTCGTTATTTAGTAATGTCCCGGCAATTGGTTGATTCTTGTTTTCTATGTTGCAATTCTCCGGCGAATTTTAGATTGTTAAGTAATGTCTCTGGTGTAATAAACTAAGAACAAGCGCATGTAGATGAGATTCTTATATGAAGGTAGTAGACCGGTAATGATGATCGGAAAATTCCGTGCGATTATGTATTTCCGTATGCCGTTTCAGGATTCTTCGATCATAGGTGTAACAACCGGGTAATGCCGAAATCGTATACGGAGAATGCCGAAATCGCACGGAATGTTCTGATTGTCCTTATGGGTCCACTGCCATAACAGAATGACGAGAGAACCATTCGAAAGATAACTAAGTGAACAAACATGTCTTTGTCAAATTACGAAACAAATGCCTTACCCACTGTCCCTCTTATAGAAAAACAAACAAAAATTATTTTGCCCTAACCACTGGCACCAGATCAGAAAGAAAATGCCTCCGTACGTGTTATACCCTACCCCTAGGTATTCTATAAGAACCATGGTCGTGAACGGGAAAATATACTAACCCGTTTCAATCGCAAATTTCATACCTAAAACACGCAGTTGGGTAAATGTGTACTATGGATATCAAACAAGTGGTAATTTATCTTCCATTGTGTACCAGTCACATTTTTCAATACATCTTATCTTAAAAAAACAACGCGTAGTTTATAGTAATTTCAACATTACACAAAAAACTTGCTTGAACTTCCCTGGTGAAGTTCCGTTCTAGATTACAAAACCATTCTGATTGGCTGTTGTAAAAATGTATGTCAATCGTCATTTTACTACACGTGTCCGCTAAATGTGAAAATGCAGCAAAATGTGCAAAATGAATAAAATATACAGAACAGATGCAGACCAATGTACGATTTCAAATTAAAGATCATATACAAGATGAATTTCATTCATCATTTCGAGTTTTAGTGTAAAACTGTGATTTTTTTAAAATCTGTTTTTGTTTGTTTACGTTTCGCCAAACATGTGCGCGCTGCCGTGACCTCTAGACCGGATGTTCATTAGGGAAGTTCAAGCAAGTTTTTTCTGTAACGTTGACGAAAGCATAAAATATGTTGATAATCTCAGCAATATGGAATATTGAGACAATGTGACTGGTGCACGATGGAAGATAAATTATCGCTTGTTCAATATACTAGGTACACATTCACCGAACTGCGCGTTTAAGTTGAGAAATGTACGATTGAAATGGGTTAGTGCACTTTCCCGTTCATGACCATGGTTCTAATAGAATACCTAGGGGTAGGGTATAACACGTACGGAGGCATTTTCTTTCTGATCTAGTGCCAGTGGCCCTAACATAAATTCGTATCAACTATGCGATTAGTGTTATCAGCTATACCGTACCCAAGTAAATATATAATAGATACATCCAATGACATTTGTGTAATACATGAACATAAATTCAAAGTTATTGAGACAGCAGCGTACATTTATCATTTAAATCAACCTGTATTTCAAAAATGGCTAATAAAGAGGGCCAACTTCAATTGAGTTACGTCAAATATAGCGAGGAAGAAAGTTTAAAGACAATTGTGGATTGTTTGGAATTTTATGCCTCAACAAAGGGTGAAAAAGAATCGGTTTTGTTTGTTTCAGAAGATTATTCGAGAGAAATTGTAACATGGAAAGAGCTTTACGAAAAGTCTAACGGCAAAGGCAATGAAAAGGCTAGGTGTCAAAAAGGACGAAGTTGTTGCAATAAACGTAAGAAGCTGTCCTCAATGGTTGTACCTGACTTTCGGGGCCATGATGAGAAGGGCATGGCCTGTTGGTGTAGTGTATACATATATGGACGGAAGCGACCTTATCGCCATGATGGAAAAGCTTCAGACATGTTCCTTGCTCGTCATGGATCCTGGAATAGACGGCGCTAACTGGAATATTTTGAAAGGTCTTGTTGAAGTTAGAAGTGACGGAACTGTTTCGCGTTCTAAAATGCCGTATTTGCGATATCTGGTTGGTTGTGAACCTGGCGAAAACATACATATGCCAGAGGTTATGAGTTTCAATGACATGATTAAAGAAGTATCCGAAGACATTTCATTGCCGGCGATCGTCGAAGATGACATAGCTTTCCTGTTCCAAACTTCGGGTAGAACAGGTGTACCAAAACTCGTAACCCATACTCATAAGAGTTTGATGTGTTTAAGACATTTTGCTAAAGAGGGTGAAAATACAACGCAGTTTTGCGACCGCCCTTTTCCTTGGCTCGGAGGATTTCCCCTTACTGTAATATATGGCGCGACACGTGTGACGTTATCTGACTTTTGTAAAATTCCGGAAGATCGAGTGAAGTTTATTGTAGAGGTGGTGAAACGAGAGGAGAAGTGTTTTGTTCTGTCACTTGTGCCTCCTATGTTGCATGAGTTTATTATTCGTCAGGTAGGTTAACTATCGTTCATCTTGATTAATCCTCAGATAAACCAATCCTGAGGTATAGACTGATAAACGAGTTCATGAATTAGTACCATTTAAATACCCATCACAAGCTAATGACCTACTTAAATTATTCTGATAATACAGGTATAGTACAGCTGTACTACAATATTACAGGTGGAAACCCCTTCCTAAATAAATGTTTTCTCAACTTCATCTGCAAACATAATCATTCAATCTCTATTCAGTATACTAGCAGTTTTGTAAATATAGATAAACAACTATCTTACCCTATAGAAACAAAATGTGGACTATACTCTGCTTAAGTTCAGCGCATCATCTTGGCCTAATATATGTCACTGTCAGTTTTGTTAACAAGACACATCTATATCTAATTTTTAGCTCGTCTGATTTTTGAAAAAATCTACGATGTATTGTCGTCACTTGGTCGTCGGAGTTGGTTAAATTTTTTGTTTAGGTCCACCTTTTCTCAAAACCTAAATGAGCTTTGAAACTTTGCACACTTGTTTATTATCATTAGGTGACTGTGAGTAAATTTATTAAAATGGCAGTTACTATAATTCTAAAGTAAAAAATTGATATTAAAGCATCTGACACGTTAAATAATTCAAAATAATGTCTCAAAATTTGCGTAAATATTCGCTTCACTTTAATAATGGTCAGATATCTCAAAAATTAGCACATGTACCTATACATTTGATTTCATTACATGATAGGCCATATGTTTTCTTACAACTGTGAAAAGTTTCATCAAAATCTACATCGTAGAAAAAATTTTTATTCGCGAAAATGTTATGAAAGTTATGATTTTCCCATAGACTTCCATTAAGAAAAAATGCATGAGGTACGAATTTTTCAAATCAGTCTTGCAAAAAATCAAGCACGCGACCCTATCCCTTTTTATTTGCTGAATTTTCTAGGTATATTATGAAGTTTTGAAAAATCGGAGTTTAATCAAATTCTACATTGTAGAAAAAAAATCGATCCAAACGTGCAGAACTGCTTTAAGTCCTCCTTTTCTAAAATCCTGTATGAGCTACAGCTTTGAAACTTTGATCACCTGTCTATCATCATAAGGTGACTGTGTAGGCCAAGAACTAATATGATTTTTTCCGAATTATGCCCCTTTTTGTATTTAGAAATTCTGAACTGTTACTCATTTCTTTCATATTGTCCAGCACTTGCAGACGAGCGATGGCACCCTGTTATAAATTACCATCATGGAAATGCAAAAGAATACAAATATTCTGTGGCGCGTATTTAAATCAAAACCTACCTTTCGCTTTTTTTTTCATTCTGTAGTCACGTTTAGTAGAAACATAAATGAATGTTAACTATTTCGTTTTATACCTCACCTACGGATTAAATAATCTATCCAAAGTTATATACACAAAAACAATCCGTTGATTTTTCTTTTTGTATTTTTAAGGATGAACTAAATTTCGACAGGTCAGTTGTATGCATTGCCACTGGAGGCCAACCAATGCATAAAAAGTTTGCCAGATGCATTGGGAAAATGGCTTCGATGCTAGTCAATAGTTACGGTGGAACTGAATGTTTGTTTGGGGCAACAGCAGTTATTGTAAATCCCGACCAGTTTCAGGACAATCTGTGCGGTACTGTGAGTAAAATTCCTGGAATGGAGCTTAAAATTGTAAACGAGAAAGACGAAATTGTCCCTGTCAAAACAAAAGGGGAAATTTGCATTCGCAGTCCAGCAATGTTTAAGGAATACTACAATGACCCAGTAAAAACAGCTGCAGTTAAAACACCGGATGGCTGGTATAGAACAGACGATGTCGGCTGGCTAAATGGCGATAGCTTGCTCTTTGTGGAAGGGCGAAAGTCTAGTATGATAATTTCAGGAGGAATGAATGTTGCGCCAGAAATTTTAGAACGTGTGCTCGAATCGCACCCAGGTGTTGGATCGGCTGTGATTGTTCCTGTCCCAGACGAAATATATTATCAAGTTCTGTGCGCATGCGTACATATCAATCCAGGATGTGATGTCACAGAGCGAGAGCTTCGCACTTATTTTGACGAATACACAAACGACAAACAGGGCATGTTTACTGTCCTACCGAAGTATTACATGTTTCTGACAGAATTCCCCGAACTTTACAGTGGAAAAATGAATAGGAAAGCGCTAGCAAATATGGCAATGAAAAAGTTTGCAGATAATACCGAGCGAAATACGTCAAATCATTAAGAAATGACATTACATGTATTTATAAACACGACGCAATGGTAATATGCCTGTGGAATAACTTCAAGAGGGATTGGCCAGGGTGAATTATTCTACGTGGCGTATTTATAAACGAACTGAAGTGTTTAGATATATCAAAACATGTTTCTGCCATTTTTTATTTCGATTTTAATAGATGCCTTATATATAAACAAGCGGATGAAATAGGAAAGCACTATTTTCCTGCGCACGCATGGCGCTTAACGGAATAGGTCTACGTGACTTCAACGTAGATTCTATCCGTGTTTAGACAAAATTAATACACGGGAGTTTACACGTCCCGTGGAATAGTTTAGGAGTTTGTAGACATCTAGCGCTTAATAGATGTGGTAGCTTTGCAATTGTTCCCAAAACAATGTGGAGCCGTTTTGACTTTTCACCATCATTTGACCATTTCATCATTTTTTTCTATATCTTTGTCCTGGGTGTATTTCAGTTTTGTAAAGCACGACATGTTACCGATATAAAGTGGCGTTCATACAATATGTAGCCAAAATCGGGCGCCTGTAGTATAGTCTGATAGTCCAACTCGTGACGTAATTATCACTTTCATTTCATTTCAGTCTGATAGTCCAACTCGTGACGTAATTATCACTTTCATTTCATTTCAGTCTGATATTACGTCCAACTCAGCCACGTCCGAACACAGGCGTATTAAAATCATTAGTGATTAAAATATGAACATAAATTATAATCTGCACAGTATGAAAAACGAAAGGAATATTTTAATTTGCTGTAGGAAATACATTTATCTCGTGAACAGAAACGTTATTTGACATGTTCTGCATAAAAAACTATAGAAAAACTGCTATCAAATATATGCATGAACGTACAGCATTTAGCACAGTGTAAAGTCGTACTCGATTTGTTCACCAACGTTTATTCCGGGTGTTCGTGAAGGAATAAGCACATGAGAATATATATGAATAGATCTCTCCCAATGTCCGTTTTGTTTTCAAATTTTGTAATTTATCTTTAGATCGTAGTAAATTTACAAATAATATTGCGCTAATACATATTTAGAATTAGCCCGAGACGTTGTGCTCATCCGGTACCTGTACCTGAGTATGAATGAAATGCGCAATAGTGACGTAATAAAGCTGTGACGTCACCAATGGCGAAAAACAAATCGATGATGTAGGTCAGTGGGTGACTTTCTTCAGGTATATATATCTACTACAAAGTGCTCATGACATGACATATATTTCACAAGACAAGCACAAGAATAAATTTGCTATTCCAAATATTTTTCTTTTCGCGATTAAATCATCATTAGATCTCTAGTTATGCACATGTCAATATTTTGCCCGCCCGGGGGAGCGGCGGGCATACACGGGACTTTAGACAGAAGACCATTCCCGACAGGCGGGAATTTGACAAACATTTGATGTACCAACCAGGCTCTAGGGTGGGATTTAGACAAAAAAGGTTGTCTCTGGGGTGGGGATTTAGACAACAAAATTTTTGAAATGTCAAATTCCCCTGGGTCAGCCCCCCACCCCCACCCCGGACGGGCAAAATATTGAGAGGTGCATTATTACATTGGTAAGTTAATGCATACAAATGTAGAATAAAGTCTGTAAAAAGATCCTTTGGAAGCATAGATTAGAATGCAGCCAAAAGGAAAAAAAGCAGACTCGGTTTGATTCTGTTTACGAGAGGTAATAAAATGTGCAACACCTCTCACGCCCCCTAGCACTGGCTTAAGCGGAACTCTATTACAAATCTATTGAATGGACTCCATGATCCCAAAGGACCAGAAAATATAACAACACTGACCTCTACCTAACTCACTACTTCTCAGTAAAGGCGTGAAGATTGTTAACATGCAATTACTGGATAAATCAGTTATAAGAAGTCAGTTTATACTTTAAGTTTAGAAGTTAATAAACATAATAACAGTGTATAGGCCTACTGTTTTATTGTTGATACCTAAAGCATAAATGTTGTTTCAGGTTAAAGGTAGGTAGGCCTATACCATTGTAAGTAAATGACATCTGACCTGTCTGTATCTTTATGTTGATCTTTTAGAATTGTCAGTGCAGTTCAAGATGAAGTAATCATCATGTTTATATTTAAATTGAGTGTGCCATTTTACACTTTTTGAGCAGTTAATTAACCGGTAAGGTTGTTTCAAGTTAAAGGTAGGTCTGTCATTGTAATTAAATGGCATTTGATTAGTCTTTTCTTGATGTTGATGTTGATGTTTAAGCAAATGTTATCATTGCAGTTCAGATGAAATAGAGTTTATAGATTTGTTTATATCTGTCACTGTCCCATGGTGCCCCGGTTTCGTGGTACAATGGGACATTTTAGTGCTAGTCTTCTACGATGCATATCTCAGATACAAAACATGACAATTAACTACCCCTCATGTACATGAAAGATTGTACTTTAAAATAGTATGACAATTACAGAAAGTTAATTCAACGGATGTTTTAGAAAAATGAAAAAATATAATTTTTGGCCCAAGGTGCCCCGGTCTCCCCTATGCTTGCAGTCATGTCTGAAAGACTGAAGTACCTCGATTACGCCGATTTCAAATGTTAAATTTTGGATTTTAAATACTGTAGGCTTACTTATTTTAGCGGTGTACTAATAACAGCACTTTTAGCGCTATCGCACATGCGCTAATTCATGTCCGCGCATTAATTTGTCCAAGCATTTTCATGTACATTTTCATTTGATGATGTTTTCTTCGAACTTTTGCAAATAAATACTCTTGAGAGTTTGCACTAGTTACACTGCTTGCTAATATTTTAAGGTTCGTATGATATTCCTGTTTATTGTTCATATTATTATTTTAAATATATGATCATGCAAAATGAAATATTTAAGCTTGTAGTTTGTGTTTTTTCTCATTTGATCAAGTTGTTATCGATTTCCGTATCACCTTCGGGCATGTCCGTTGTTGCAGTCGCTCGTTTACGGAAAGGTGTAAACGTTTTATATTAAGACACAATGCATGTAGGTCAAAGGGGATTCAATGATTAAAATGTGTGACAATCTCGTTTTATTTCAGCAATTATAACTAGTAAACAGAATATAAAACACGCAGATTATTATAATTAAATACAAGAAGACAATACAGTTACGTAGGCAATATTATACTGGGAGCGCGACAAAAGATCGACAGACAAAAGATCGACACGACAAAACGCCGACGCGACAAAAGCTCGACAAAAAACATCGACACAAACATCGACAAAACATCGACACATAATTTATTTACACTTTTTCTTCATTTTCAGGTGTTAAATTACCTTGAAATATTTACACATATCTGAAAAGTTTGGTCTAAATCTTCAGACAGTCAAGATTAAGACTCGAACATTTACGGTTAATGTTCAGTTAATGGGTGGTGGTATTAAAATGTGCAGTTGTGAAAATTGTTGTCAGGTACTGACCAAACTAACACAGCTGACACAAAATTTAATATCAGTTCGATCAAGTGCAACACTGATATCTTTTATGTGACAACAACTCAATTTTGATGACAATTAGCTTAGTTTGGACATACTAGGACATACTAGACAAGTTTCGTGTCAAATAATATCATTCTATGTCACAGATAACAGCTCATTTTGTTCATATTCGTAAGATAATATCTGTAATTTAGCCAATAATGAAAAGAAGTTAGCAATATGGTTTAAATTCATTCAAATTAATTGAAGTATGACAAAAAAAAAATGATATACGTTCCCATACCCTGCAAAATTAAAGACATTATTTAGGTAAGGTTTAAGATATTGGCGAAACAACAAAACGTCTATTTAGTGGATTATATAATATCAGTATCGACTCAACTTACGCGATTTCCTTTGATCATAGCAAACTTTATATAAATAGATTGGTTTTATTTGTACCGTTAAAACCGATGTATTTGTTATTCATAAGTTGTTGAACTGTATACATTTAGTTATTATGAACAAAAGCATAAAACAATAAAACAGAGATAATTTGACAAGCCTGTATACAATACTATCGCTTTTAATTATTTTATTATTTAGAAACAAACATTAGCCTAAGAGTTATTGTTATAAATCAACGCCATAACCGTTTTTTACGAGTTGTCAAAAAATAACCACCGAATACTTACTGTAGTTAAACTATAGAATTTCACTAACGCCGCGCCTCATTGTCTCAAACGTCGTTATTATTAATTAATTTTGATAATCATATCATGATGGATAGATAACCTTCAAGTAACTTATAAGAAATTTGGACCTTGTCATGGCGTAACAACACCTGTTTTGATCTCCTAGGGAGGTATTCATTTCATAATAATCGAAGTAGTCTTTTTTCAAGTGCAGTTATACATATATACCTTTTTAGTTTTGTTTTTTTTGCCTTCCCTTATTATTCTTTGATAGCTTGTTTAGCGCAAAGTTTGCAATGTTTTTATTTCAGTCCACGAACAAGAATCTCACAGGTAAAAACTTTCAGTAGATGTAATTCAGTTACTATACTTATCAAAACATTATGTATTCAGAAAAGATCGTCCATGTATTTTGATGTTTATGATCAATTTAATCCAAAAATATATAATATACATTTAAAAAACTAATATTCGCTCATATTCGGATATTTATGGTGGTACGTGCCTGAAACAGATCGCGTGTAAAAAATTATAATATTAACTTGTTTATTGCCAGTATGATTTACTTACAGAGTAAGTTTTTGCTTTCTTTTTCAGTTTGTTTATTAGATATTGGTATTTCTAAGGGCCTCTGTGATGGTGTAGCGTTTTGTTCCTCGGGCATCTTCGGTATTCGGTGGTTCCCCGATGGTTACAGCTCGACCTGAACATTCTTGTATGACACACCGCCAATACGTTTTTACTACTTTATCCTTACGACTTCTGTCCTTATTAAAAATATATCCATCAAACACAAGTTGTAACTTTCCTTTTTGTGAAGTAACGAATTCCATCACTATGGACGAAGATGAAAGTGTTTTCACTCTTTTTGTACATGTATTCAATTATATTCATTCTATTGTGACGATAAAGAAAGTCAATACTTGGAGCATTTCATCGTTCGATTATATGTGCTCTTAGACTAATTCTACAAGAACGCAAATACTTATGAAATATAATCGTATGATCAAAATTATGTATTATTAATTATGATCATAAAATTATTTTCGGTCAATTTATTGTAAAGATGTTCAATACTCGGATCATTTAGGGCATTTAGAGCACGTAAATGCTTATGAATGATAATCGTATGATCAAAATCATGATCATATGATAATCGTATGATCATAATTATTTTCGACCATAAATGCGACAAAATGCCGACACGACACTATGCGACATGTCGATCTTTTGTCGCATCGATCAGTTGTCGCGTCGGCGTTTTGTCGTATCGATGTTTTGTCTGTCGATGTTTTGTCACAGACCCATTATACTTTACATACTGTACGTAAACATAAAGCTACATCACAGTTGAAAGTATCATTGAAAAAATACAAGTATCATCACGGCACACTATCTTAAAGTCATACTTGGTACATGTTCAGGTTGTATTGGATCGACAGTCAGATTCATATTACAATAATTACAGCAGAAACACATTACATAAAAATTGTCGACGGTTAAGTTTATTTCGAAAATCTTCGTGAATCTCCGTAAATCTCCGAGTACCTCATATCGGACAGCGCTAAAATTAGAAATTAGCGGTCTCGCGAGAGCGCTAATTCACATCCACGCATTAATTAGATATTTCACTAAAAATTGCGTTTGCGCTAAATTTTTGCCGCGCTAATAAATGTACGCCTACAGTAGTCGTTGCTTGTGACTCTGTGGACGGACCGTCAGGGGAGGTAATTAGAGTCACGGATTGCAGCGGTTGACGCACGGACCAGAGAGAACATTATTACGTCAATTAAGACGTCAAATTGCCGTCTGACATCCGCTTCATTTCAATAGCAGAACCATATTTTAACATAAAATTGTAAAATACAATCCATAGTGTTTATAGAATATTTATAGCTATAGCTTCAGATCTTTGCATTATCATATGTATAAGTCGCAGATGATACGTGTTTACAAGCAGCGAAAACAAATATACTTCTTTCATGTAACATATGTATGTTAAAAGCTGATTTTTCTGTGTATATGTAAATTATTAAAAATTGATTTTTCTGTATAGGCCTACATGTAGCTAAATCATTTTTTTGTGATGATGGCTAACTTTATACTGCTTGACTGGAACAGAATGTGTGATTATATATTTGTGTAGGACCCCCAAACGTAAAAATGGTCACATATTATGTAAAAATGGTAACAAACGTAAAAATATTTTACCGTATATGTAAAAACTTTCTACAAATGTAAAACCGGGTTGTAACAAATGTAAAAACGTTGCTGGTGACATATGTAATAAAAAAGCGTCAAAAATTTAAAAACAAACTTTTGGTCACATATGTAAAAACAATTTTCTACAAATGTAAAACACAATTTTTGCAGTCACCTTGTGATTTCATCTATATGAAATAGTTCCGCCTTTTATTTTCTAAAACAAAAACTATATAGCCGGAGTGGTCTACACAGTGATATGTGTAGTGTGCGCGCGTGTTTGTAGTAATGGGCTTGTCCGTCCCTCAGTTTGTATGTTCCTTCTGCATAAAATATAGAAGACAATGCTCCTAGCGGCGAGTACAGGTAAATTGCTTGGGCGGGGGAAGGGGAGGGGAAAGGGGATTTAGTGGTAATAGATGCCTGGCTATATCTTCCACATGCCTGGAAAGATTTTGAAATTACTTAGCAAACATCTTGACCATGATGAGATGGTGTGTTCTGTACAAGACCCGTGTCCATAGTTCAAAGGTCAATGTCTTACTTAGCGGTTATAGGTCAAAATAGACTTTGTGCGGGCTATATCTTCCTCATACTTTGATGTATTTTGGAAGTATTCGGGACAAATATTCACCATAATGAAGCGGAGTGTGGCACACAAGACCCAGAATGACAGAACGAGTTCTGGCGCCAGAACGACAGAACGAGACAATGACAAATGTGAAAACGTCGTTCTTTCGTTATGGCGCGGGCGCCATTATTTACCCTCAGAATCCATACTTCTTTCATTCAGATTTGTTTACTAACACTGCGTATTCTCCGCGCCAGAACGCCAGAACGGTATTTTCATATCTGCCGTTGTTTTGTTCCGTCGTTCTGGCGGGGGCGCCAGAACGATAGAACGTCAAGACGACTTTTTTGGCCGCCGTTTATGAGTGTTGTTCTTTCGTTCTGTCGCGTTGCATTCTTCGTTATGTCGTTTTGGCGGGGGCACCAGAACGAGGGAACGAAATAACGCCAAAAGAGGAAAACGGCGTTCTGTTGGGGGCGCCAGAACGACAGAACAAGACAACGACAAATTGAAAACGTCGTTCTTTCGTTATGGCGGGGGCGCCGAACGACAGAACAACACTAGCAGAAATCGGCCACCATATATCAGTAAGTTCGTTGCGCACTATGCTATAAAGTGAATAAAATTATCTGAGATGAATAATCGAACATTATGGATGCAGATTAGACTGCGATGTATGTTACCAAAACGCATTACTTTGATTTTCTCACGGCCTGAACCATTTTTAACTTGAAACTGTTCACGAGCATTCGGAATACTTGATGAAATGTTCTTTATTCAGGCTTTTTGGCTATTTCGTGATCGTCTGTACACGTTATACATTATTTTGATGGAAGGCACTAAATCATTTGCATCCGTAAAATGTATCGTGTGGCCCAGTCTTACAAGTGCTCGCGTAATGTCAGTCACATGCCTAGTTTTTATTATTAACATCGAAGATGACCGTTTGGAAGCCCCCGGTGGCATAAAACCAAATTCCACATAGAACTTGAAATGACACAGGTATAGTAGTCGCAACTTGACCGCGATGGTTGACCTTAGGCTGATTATTCATATCGAGTATTTCATTATAGTAATCAAGGGTGCTTAGGGTAGCCATGTATATTTATATTGAATAAGTGTGTATACATTGCAGTATCAAAGTATATATACTTACATTTGGTCAGTTAAAACTTTCAAATACACTAATTTATATTTACATAAATTTATATTTCCTTCTTTTCGTGCAGTTCGTGTTTTACGAACACTCCTTTTCAATAATATGTTGTGCCTCATTATGTATTATAATGCAAAGGTCAACCATCGGGGTCAAGTTGCGTCCACTGTAAGCTGTGTAACCTAGCTGTAGCCCTAAACACGTCCATATTCGACAAGCCACATACTTCAATAAGTGCACATCGGCAAAGTCTGTACCTCTTGACAAGTTCCATCACATAAGTTTTCTCACATAATCTAAAGGATTCAACCTGTCACGAAATATTACCGGTCTTCTTTGTAGAACTCGACCTTGCAAACTAACATAGGGGGTAGCCATTTTTGTTTTTGACTTAAGTTTGACCTAAGACAGGTACCAGTCCTAAAATCGACTCAAATTTTGGACTTAGTTTTTTTTTGTCTAAGACTTTTGATGAATAAGCTTAAGTCGATATTTTGAGACTTAGTCAAGACTTAAGTCAAATTATTAGTCTTAGCCCTTTTGTGAATACGGCCCCTGTTTTCCTACGCTTGTACACAGAAGTAGAACACAAAAAGCGAGAATTTCGTGCTTCGCCATAGACCACTAGCTTACCGTATAGTCTTTGGTATGAGCTAAAACAGGTCTTTAAAGATTGATACCGTTAACATATAAAAACGAGAAATTTATGATTAGCTTACAGTACCGTTAGACTGAATGGTATGCGACCATTTTGCGACAATGTTCCATTGTTATGCGAAGTGTGAGCCAAACAGGTCTTTTAATAATGTCAGACAGATACTACTATAGTAACACCAGGTTACACACATGAAGTTTCTGTATTCACAAAACTATAAACAAAAACAAAAGACTGGGTGATTTGAAAATAGTTTGATAAATTTCATCTGAGCATCATGTGCAAACAGAAATATTCAATCATGGATGATGAGGGATGACCATGAAGTGGAGCTATTCAGTTATATCGAAAAGTAAGTGGGTGGGCGCTTGGCCATCTGGGACCATCACAGCGTTACTTGCAAGCTAAAATTCCAGGTCAGGTGGTTGGGTCAAATACGTTCTTTTCACGTAGATATGCACATTAAATGGTATAAGAAATGTCCGATTTATGCTAGTACGTTTGTAATGTTGCTCAGCAGTTCAATGTCAAATTTCAAAAAACTTAATGTCGTCGGAAAGTACATGGTACAAGTTACATTATTATACCTCACATTTGTTTACAATGGTAAAAGCCCATTACCCGAAAAGGAGATATTTTGACTATCAGAAACATTTTCAACCTTTTTGACACGTGACCAAGCGAAAGTGACTGTCAGGTCATGTGACCGCGCTGATATTTTGAATGTCATATAAGGGCAAATAACTGCTTCAGTTTTTTAGCCATATGATTGCCTCCCTTGTACACAATGTCATATTGTAATGACGTCGCTATTCAATGTGTACACAACTAATTACCGCGCTAAAGATGAAACTGTTGAATTAAATGAATCAAAAACATTTTAAAAACATTTTTTATGTGTTTAGTTTTGTTCGGTATAATAAAATAAATACCATATGGCAGCGTGTGTGACATTGATATTGTCAACCCTCGGAACAGAATGTCACCACTCGGCTTTCGCCTCGGGTGACATTCTGCCCTCGGGTTGACAATATCAATGTCACACACGCTGCCATATGGTATTTATATAATATGATATCTGCCATTGGTATTTCTACCAATCACAAGGTCCAGGAGAGCCGCGTGCGGGTATAGAATTTCACTGAAGAAAACTGACAATTGTATGAGGGAGGGCCATGGATTGAGGCGTTTAGTAATAAATGGCTTGGTCATCTAGGACCATTTTAGTATTAATTCCAAGCAAGCATTGCATGTGTCGAATTAGGGTCAAAATCGCAATTGTCTACGTATATACTTGTGTAAAGGAAATTTCCGTGTTTTGGCCCTATGTTTAGCGTAATGCTGGTCACAGTTCAGATGCTTATTGTCGTTGGAAAGTGCTTTTAAGAGGCTACAATGTCTTACTTTGATTTTTATTTATACTAACCATTAGACCAAGGAGAGACATGTGTTTTTAGAGAAATATACCAAGATTGATGAGCAAAAATTCTAGGTCACGAAATCGAGTTTTCTACCTACATACAGGGTGTCCTAGAATATCTGTTACCATTTCAAACGTGTATAATTTTTATTTGGAGTAAACACCCTATATAAAAGTTATATGACAACATTGTATACATAATAAAGTTTTATATGATGTGCATATTACTACAGAATATATAACACATACTGAAACTATCATGTAAGTCTATTTCGGCACATGTTCCACATGACGTCCCTTTTGTTTGATAACGTAGCAACGTGTTCCAAACTGATCACGGCGTGGCAAGTTTCAGTGTTTATACGTCTGATTTCCCTTCTAATGTTCGACTTTAGTTCTTGCACAAAACCCGGAGAAGGCTTGTACACTCTATCCTTCAAATATCCCCACAAGTAAATAGCCAACGGACTCAAGTCTGGTGAGGGTGAGTGTGAGTGTGGTGGCCATGCATAATTTGTCTTCAGAGAAGCGACCCTTTTGCAGCCAGTTAAGAACAACTGCAGAGGTATGCGGTGTCGCACCATCTTGTTGAAACCACATCTCAGAAATATTTATTCGTTTCTGGCGTAGTGCTGGCATAAACTTGCGTTTGAGAATATTTAGGTATCGCTCACTGTTTATGGTTTCCACCTTCAAGAAGAATGACCCAGTTATGCCTTGGGTACTTAATGCCTCCCAAACTGTTACTTTGTCGCTATGCAATGATTTTTTAATGTGATAATCTGGCCCCAATTTCACGAAAAAACTTAAGTAATTGCTTAGCTAAGTCTGTTATTTCAAATGCTTATTTTTGCCCTTTATGCGTCTTCAATGTTGTCTTTTTCATCTATATCAGACCCGTACATGACTATTTCATAGATCAAAGCACAACAATTCTGAATTTTACAGAAAATGAAGTATAAAAATCAGAAATATACTTAAGCAAGTTCTTAAGTTCGTTATATTGTGCTTAAATAGAAATATCATATTTGCGTGACTGAAATAAGCACTGCAGAAATATACTACTAACCATAGATTAATTTAGCTATAAATACATTGGTATAGAAAAAATCAACATTAAATAACAAAATTTTAAGCAATAGCATGATTTTAAAATAACAGACTTAACTAAGTAATTACTTAAGTTTTTTCGTGAAATTGGGGCCTGGTTTCCCACAACGCCAATGACGACTTGTTTTCGTGTTTAATGCAGAATGATATTTATTAGACTCATAGCAAGTCAACGATATCAGTATTGTCTTTCACCCAGTGAGCAAATTGTCTGTATATAGTTATGTGTAAGATATGTCTTTTTGTAATGCTGCGCACTAGTTGAAACGTCACATTGGAAAGGCTTAGTGTATTAGACAAACTACCTTATGATACATTTCATTTGTATTTTTACCAGTCAGAAGGCAAAACAGAGTAGTAATAAAAGTAGCAAGTTTTTTGCGATGACACAATGCACAACTAGGCTTCATACTATTTGATCTTATCAATATCCAACAATAGCTCTAGGACAATTTCACACCTATATATTCTATCTTATTAAAAATCTTATTAGTCTAACAAAAAAATTAAGCGAACAGCATGCGAAAACGATATGCACAACTAGGTTTGATACAAATCACTCGTGCGAGGTGTAATGGAGACAGACAGATGGACAGTAGGCATGCGGACGAACAGACAGTCAGACGTCGAAGGCGAAACAATTATAAAATTATATACCTGCTGCTCAAGATGATGATGATGATAATAATGATGATGATGATGATGCCATTGAAACACTATATCTTTCAATTGAAAATGTGAAGAATAGGAGCTTATTCTTTACACGTACGTGGAAATATGATCTGTGAAAATTAGGTCCTATAAACGTATCACTAAATACGTCATTCTATAATTTCAGGTACTTGATGGCGTAAGCGTATATAGGAATATTGAGAGATTCAAATAATTCTTTTCTTTTCTCTGTAGAGAAGTCTTCCTTCTTCGTTGCAATAGCTTGCTGAGATAACATGACAGGTCTTTGTTTGACCTTTCGGTAGTATTTGCCAAATGAAATAAATTCATTGCTCAATTTGTCATGGAAACGTAGACACTACCTCATGGTCTATTTAAATCTGAGCTCTTATTTTGCGGTTGTTAACAGTGCATGTTAGACTTGCACTTGCCCCACATTTGCTATGATGATATCTAAGGAATTTTGAAAACGGTCCTGATGTGTTTCTAAGTTTTGTACAGGAGAAAGAGCGCTTTTATATAGTATACTTATGCCTATAGATGAATACTCTCGCCAAAAAGGGCAATATCTCCCGTTGATCCGGACATACCCATAAGTTTGGAAACACTGTTAGTCCAAGCCTTGAACCTCTATCTTAGGATCAGCTTCAACAGAAAGCGCTGTTGGATATTTTACAGTCATTTTATTTGATTTTCGCAGTATAGGCGTATAATCTGGACTGCTGTTTTCTCAATTTGCGATAACCTCAGACGCGATAGTGCCATAGTGACTAAGCCTGTTTAGGTTGCAAACTCCTTCAGTCCGCTCGTGTTTCAATTTGAAAAATCGGGTTAAATATGCTAAGCGGGTAAAAACACCGAGGCTGTATACTCTGTATACCGCTCGAGCGATTTCAATATCTTTTGACCTAAATGGTACACCTTAGTATAACTGATAAACTGCTGAAAGACGATCCTTTAAAGTAACTTAGATAAAAAAAACAACGAAAACTAAACAAGATGAAACAATCGATAAAAACTGTTTCCCACTTCGCAAATATCTTAAGCTACTCGAGTATTCGACCAATATTAGTCACGACTGAGAAAATCAGGAAGTAAATTTAGTCATATCAAATTGTTCAGCTGTAACACAAACAGATTAAAGCTGGGTTGGTTTTAAACCGTTTACGACTTTAGTTTAACAAATAAGGATAATTTACAGGTATCTATTTTTTTATTTTTATATTACTAGAAACATTTGCGTTGTTATAACTTGTATCAACCTAATCCTGTCGTTAGCTAAAACATCTTTAGGTTAACAATTGTTTATTTAAGAAGCAAATACTTATATATTGTATTGTTTTACGTTGCACATCTAATTTGTGCATATCTAATTTTTACTTGGGTACATATACATTACAAAAATGCAATAATGTTAGTTTAGGAAGTTTTAATAGTCGAATGGTTTCAACTTTATTGATTCGATTTGCAATTTGAAAACGAAAGTGCAGAAACTGGTAAGCTACATTAATAGTGTGATATTTTCTTAAGACAAGAAATTAGCTGTAGATTTGAACAAATATGTTCAACAAACAAATAAAATTTTGAAGGCTTGCTCTTTCGAACTTCGTACATGTATCTGAAAACGAAAGGTATACTTTTGTTTCAACAAAAAGCCTAGACAAAACAACAGAAAACCTGCAAAAACAACATTTATACTTTAAGAAAAATGTTATATGTAGAAAAGAAAATGAAATACTGTGTTGTTTCAAACTCCAACAAAGCGTTACTTCCCCTTAATATATACAACACGGAGATTGTTGTTGTTTTAAGTCGACAGAAAATGAAATATAGCAGGAAACTTATGTCATCTAGAGTGGTGCCCTGTACAAACCTCAAAACACTAGTTATATATTGATTACCAGTAAATGGTACTTCAATGTACTTCATATTTCCTTGTCATACAGTATGGACAAAAGCGTTACAATATCGCAGGAAACTTATGTCATCTAGAGTGGTGCCCTGTACAAACCTCAAAACACTAGTTATATATTGATTACCAGTAAATGGTACTACAATGTACTTCATATTTCCTTGTCATACGGTATGGACAAAAGCGTTACATTCTTGGGTATTTATTAAGTCAATATAAATAGTAAGCTGATTAAATGCATATTTCAACGTCATGCGTGAAATGCTTTTACTTAATACTGGTCCGTGTAAACTCTCTTCCGGGTAATAACTAGCACTTCCCCTTTACCGCTGTAGGTGTAAACCTCGACTAGAGCCGAAGATTTTTTTAGCAGGCTCGTGGAAGGGCGTTGATGCTGTCTATAGGTAAACGCCAGTACCTGAAGTAATGTAATCGAGCCCTGTCAACAAACAAACAGTAAACTGACTCTGATCCAACTGGTCTTCTTTTTGAAAACCTGGCACACTAATGATATTAATAATATTGAATATGTACTGAATTACAGTATTTTTTTTTACTATAAAATACTTCAATTAAGCATTTCAACTGGCCATCTTTCTTTATATATTTTTTTTCTTTTCCCTACAGTCTGACAGAATCATGGCATATCAGGCTTTCCGTACAAACGGAGCGCCGACATATTACGACGAAAACCCGACGCCATGGCAGGCCGACATACTGGAATCCGGTCTGATATTTGCATTCGTTATTCTTGCGGTCTCATTCTATGTCATATTACCGGGAATAAGAGGGAAAGAGGTAAGAAATACAATATTCTTATTATATTGTCAACCTTCGTTCATCTGGATAACAGACACCATGACGATTTGATTAAAAGTTATGGTGTCTGAAATCATCCGTCCTCCACCTCTGATTCATGAGTTATCTGCAGGGAACAGGTTAGTATTGTTAAAGAATTAAGGAACATTGGTTAGGTTAAGAACCCAGCGTTTCATACACATGAAATACACTTAAACAAACAACAAACAAAAACAGTAAAAGATGATGTAAAAGTTTACATCTTCCGCTTATATCATAAACTTTAGTCTATATATGTTGTATTTAAAACGAGTTCTTTAATGAACATGTATTAAATTGATACGCTAGGTGTATTTTTGTCACGCCATGCCTTGATAGCCTTGATAATACCAACAGACATACAATCAACAATCCATTCAGCATAATATAAACTGGGTTTCAGTTATTGATTGAAGTATAATTGTACACTTTATATCAGTAGAAATATTTTGTTCTATCTATTTATTTATTTTTTGAAATTTCACAGGCATTTAGAAAAGAATATGTTTTAAGACATATGAAAAACTCAAGAAAAAGAAAGTGACATCTTTCATTTTTACTACCGCTAGCAATGTCTAAAAAGTCATAAATTCAAATGAATGTTTCGTTTTTATTCAGCGAGCAAATCTCATTTTTAAGGATGCAGAGGTGTAACTATTCAGTATTCCCTGATATATGGTCGAATATCAATTCAAATTTAAATGTTCCACCAAAATTGAGAAGGTACCCGCACGCTTAGCTCAGTATGGAGAACGTTGGTCTACGGATCGCGGAGTCGCGAGTTCGATCCCCGGGCGGGGCGTATGTTCTCCGTGATGATTTGATAAAAGACATTGTGTCTGAAATCATTCGTCCTCCACCTCTGATAATTCATGTGGGCAAGTTGGCAGTAACTTGCGGAGAACAGGTTTGTACTGGTACAGAATCCAGGAACACTGGTTAGGTTAACTGCCCGCCGTTACATGACTGAAATACTGTTGAAAAACGGCGTTAAACCCAAAAAACAAATTTTTTTTTTAAGAAAAATAACTTCTGTTTGTTTTAAACAGAAGTTATTTTTTTGAGTCGTGATTTGCCCGTTCGCTTTTTTATGTATAATATTATATAAGATATTTATGTGTATTTTTGAGACTTTTAAACTTGGATTTAGGTCCTAAAATACAAAAAAAGTGATATCATAGCATTATTCGAATGTGTTAATTTTTTATATCATTAACAAGATATTTGAGCCGTGCCATGCGAAAACCAACATAGTGGGTTTGCGACCAGCATGGATCCAGACGAGCCTGCGCATCCGCGCAGTCTGGTCAGGATCCATGCTGTTCGCTAACAGTTTCTCTAATTACTATAGGCTTTGAAAGCGAACAGCATGGATCCTGACCAGACTGCGCGGATGCGCAGGCTGGTCTGGATCCATGCTGGTCGCAAACCCACTATGTTGGTTTTCTCATGGCGCGGCTCATTTTGCTTTCTAAACATGACAGAAATTTCATACATGTCCTCCTGATATCATGAAGGATATGGACAAAGATTGCGGGGCTCTGGGTGGGGGTGGCTAGTTGTGTTCATCCGGGGAACCACGGTAGACCTCTGGTATGCGAGAATGGACCTGACCAGATTTAACGAGAAAGCATTTTTTTTTCAATTGCAATGAACAAAATCATTTTCAAGTACATTTTTACATTGAATTAAAACAAACGTTTTAACCTTTAATTTTGAACATGGTATCTTCTGTTCTTTCTTTAAAAAAAAAGATAAATGTTTCGATATATTACCATCCTCCACCTCCCACCCCCACCCCCCCCCCCCCCCCCCTTCCCACCCCGTTGCACTCAAAGCTGACTGGGTCCTGTACAAAACAGCTATCGAGAGTGAAAGAAGAACAACAAAAGAAAATAAACAAAACAAATAAAACATAAATGAAATAAAAGACTATTATCTTTAAAGATGATAGATATGGTGTTTGGTCATTTAGAGATATAATAATACAGATCGAGCTTTGTGACCTGATACTCCTATCAATATGTCAATTAAAACTTAAAAATGAACATTCTTCCTCATCATAGTACAGTTTGTAATTTTACATGATCTTGAACCTCTCGATGAAGGAAATTATACAAATAAAGTTTTGTTTTCTTTTTTCAATTGCCCCACGGGGTCCCTGATTTCTCTGATGATATGAATATTTGATTTAAGTGGTTTATTTGTTTTTCGAAAGATCACTTCATTTAGAAACCCCCTTTGCGATAAATTGACAAAAATATAGGTCATCTATTGACATCAGCGATCATGTCATCTCTATTGTTTGATACAATTGTTCTATCAGTTATTATATCAATTCGATCATGTTAATATACCTATTCATTCGAGCATTTAAGCTCGCAGTTTTTTAAGACACTATCAAGTACTATATAGGTAGGATACGGTGTCCCTTTAGGGTCATCAATGTTTCTTTCCTCTATCCGGTAGATTGGTAATGATGACAGTGCGATATAACGATGCGAAGATACCGCGATGTCGCGAAAATTCGGTGCGGAAACGCAAAAACAAGATGCGAAGACGCGATTATGATATCTTACTTTCGCATCGCGTTTTCGTGTTTTCACATCTTATTATCACAATATCGCACCTCTCCCCTCTGCCACAACCTAAAGGCGATATTACGATATTTTCATGCGAACTTGCGATATATCGCCAATAGATCGAAGGAGCGATAGCACGATAACACGGTGCGAAAATCTTAATTCATGATGAGAATTTGCGATATTAAAATCACACTATCTTCAATGAGAAAACGCAAAAAACACAATGCGAAAGTACGCTTTAAGCATCTTAGACTCTGGAGGGGCACTTGTCCAGATAAAATAGAGCAACCATACCTTTGTAATATAACAGTTTTCATCGATTTCTAGGAAGTATTTGTGAAGCCTGAGGTTGGCTCTAAATTACGCAGACCACCATTCGTACTGCGTTACGTACGCGGTAAAGTTTGAAGTAAAATGGAAGGAGTTTATTTTTATTTCATTTCTTACTGCATTAACACACTGTCTGCTACCGAGGGCTTGAACACCAAGGCTGACTCGAGCATTTCGTGCTGTTCATGGCCGCTTTCCTTATGTTCTATATGTTTCAGTTGCTCGAAAGTCTGGATAACTCGAACTATTTGCTCGTCGCATTTCGAGTGATCGGTGTTTTACAGCGATTAGATATTAGCGTAAATAACACTTATTTAGAATTTTTATTTTATAGACGTGTTTTAAACATGTTGATGTTTAAACACATGTTCTTGGATGTTTTTTCTATGGCCGGATTTCTAAAAAAGTTTACATATTACTTTCTATTTTTATCATTTTCGGCGATCATGAGGCCATGACACCATGTCCGTTCTTAAGAACAGGCTGGATAAGTTAATGACCAATTTGAAATGAGAATAAAGAACTGAAGTAAACTATGAATTGAATTTCAAGAGAAATAAAATCTACTGACAAATTTTCGTAAACTTCTTACTTCAATACATAAATACTATATAAGTTATAATGATGATAATATAAATTCCAAAATTCTCATGAAATACGTTTTATTTCTGTTTTTCTTTTGATATACTTAAAAAGTAACAAAAAATTCACATTTTTGTCATATTTTTTCTCTAGACAACCTTTTCTCTGTTTTACTAAACATGTATCTTACACCATATACAACAGAACATAAAAATCATGAAATCGATGCTTGTTCCCGAGATATTTAGATAAATTACTCGGATTTACACTGATCTTTACAAAATAAATCATTTAAATAAAATAAAAATATTTTAACGTTTTTTCTTTGTTTATTTCTGATGAATATGATTTCCTACACATGTCTTTACAATATCATTATAAACTGCCGTTAAAACATATATACATCTTGAATAAAAATGAACAGTTAACAGCCATATACTGTATTTTCATTAAATTCCGTGTTCTCACTACTAAATTTCATTGCATTTGCCTTTCCTTTTGACGTAAACAGGACTGATGTTTTTACCTACTAAAACATTTTCGTTCGATTAACAGGAATGGTTTGATACCGTCCGCACTAATCAACTTAATATTTAACCCCAAAGGAGACTCAGTAACATGTTTAGCTTTTAAAAAAGCTAGAAAGTGGCTCGCTTAGCTCTTGTTCTAACAGGGCAGTTATGAAGCACAGTGATATGCCAGTGAAAATTATAGGGTCTGTGATGCCTGGATAGGTCAGTGGTAGAACGTTTATTGTGGGTAGACAGGTTATGTGTCCAATGCCTGAACGTGAGCATTTTACCAGAAATTCCCTTGCTTTTTGCTTAGCATTAAAAAGAAAACCAACTTCCTCTCTCTTGTACATTCATGGCGATGGATATCATATAGCGTAATATAAGTTACAGCTATGGCGATGAGAAATTATGTCTTGCACATCTACAGGTTTTCAGTTTTAACCGACCATGCTTGTGTTGATTACTGAACCTCCAGTGTAGAGAGTTGCAAAAACCGAAAAATTTAACGAGAAGAGCCGAAAAGGAAGGAAGGGAAAAAACGAAAAATTAAAAAAGAAGAACCGAAAAGGAACGAGGGGTACTGTATTCTGTGTTGATAACGCCTTGAAATTTTGCCTTATTACTATTTCAGATCTTGTCTACATAGTTCTGAGGCGTATATTCATTCATTTTTTCCAGAAAAGGAGCAATCTGAATCTTTCTGCATAATTTCAACAACTACAATAAGGGACAGGCAATCGATGCATTTTCTACTTGCATAGATTGGTCCTTTGCGTGTCATTGAGCTTCTTTGTGTTCATTAATATAAGATGGTTGCGGCCTATGTGGATTACATGACATTTTTCGTAAACCAGCTTTCGATTGGTCACTTTTTGTAAGCCTTCTTTCGATTGGACACTTCTCGTAAAGGAAACGCTATTTTGTTTTCTTGGTTGCCGGCTTGCATTTGTAATAAAAGTAAAAAGCTGAGAGCCAGGTTTAGGAGATGTTCTGCCTTTTAGGTAGATTTAATAGTAAAATCCTATCGTAATACTGGCTCGTCGAGACTAGCCAGCATTAACAGAGCGGCATTCTGCGCAACAGAGGTTGCGCAGTTACAATTGCCGGAAATGCCCTTAACGGATTTTTTGTACTGGTATTTGTACGTGCAGTTAATCCTATTAATAATTACAAACGTATGCTAAGGCGTAAAAAAAAAATTGTTGGTTTCCGGTATCCCGACCTACCCTTAATTTTTGGCCCGACCCTAAATGTTTTTATGGCCTTGGAGAATATTTTTTTCAACTTTTAAACAAAATTGCAAAACTTCACTTTTTATGCTTTAAACATGTTCAGCGGTGTTAGAAATCAACTTACTAATGCTCTAAAGGCATAACCCCCTTATTTGTATTCATTTTTCGACATAAAAATAATTTCCGATCAGTCTCACTTAATAAAAAAAATTTCCAAAAAAAAATTTTTCCGACCTACCTACCCAAATTTTTTTTAGCATGTTATTGGAAACAAAGAATTTTTGTTAGGCCTAATAGTCAAATCTACAGATAAATAAATAAAATTATTGATTTCGGTTTTGGAACTATGGGAATATATCACATGTTCTGAATTTCGACACCTTAGACGCTTATTGAACTTACAAAGAAAATCCTACAAACAGATTTTTCCGCCCGAATATGAAATCGCAAGCTCCTTTTTGCGATCTTTATACAGAGAACACGTTTTTTTTTAACTGGGTGCAGCGCCTTTGAATCATGAATGAATTCTTTATTCGTTATGTTTATCATATACAAATATGCGAATTTAAAGGACAAAAGTCCACCTACAAGGGAGTAGCTTTTATTTTCTTAAATTCTCCTTTCACTAAATTCAGAGATAACATTGACTTGAACAAAATACCAACCCGAGATAAATACAGAAACCATGAAGCGGAAGCGAAATTGATTAGGGGAATTCCATTCCGTGTATTAAATTTTTTTTCCGCGAAAAGAAAAAAATATGTGTTTGGCGATATGTTACAAAAGTTTAGTGCGAGTTTAAAAGCAAATCACAACTTGAACATTTTCAAAACATCAGCCTTTAACTCGTGCGTCAATGTTATTTCAGTCAATATATGTTTAACCATTACCCTGCTAAATTTCTATATATGAACTTGTCCATCTTTCACTTTGGGCAGTACCATTAACTGTTAAAAGGGGTGCATACCAAAAAGTTATTGACTGAATGGCGAATAGTGCAGACCATGATCAGACTGCACGGATGTGCAGGCTGATCTTGATCTGCACTGGCCACAAAGGCAGAACCATTCCCGCCAGCAGGCTAAGTGTAATTTCCTAAAGCTTTTATAGCACCTTTTTTATTACGTGATTATTTTCTAAATACATTGTAAACTTCTCGAGTGCCTTTTTAAACTTACGTACTGCATGTAACTCCCTGAAACGTGTATTTTCTGCTTAAAAAAAGATAACTTACAATTGATAACAACAAAAGGACGTTCTCATTAAAAATGGCAAATATCGTTAAGCAAAGCTAGTTTAGTTTATACTAATTTATTTTAGCTCGATTGCATAAAAGTTCAAGCTCATTTGAACCACTCTCGACTCCGCTTCCTGGAAAAAAGAAACAGTACTGGTGCAAATGAGTAGGTGCAGCCGTGACCAAAGTTGACATAGATAGCCTTTAACGCCAACGAACTAATTCTAATTTTACACGTTTCTTTAATTATTTATAGCGAATTCCGTTTCTAAAGTAAAACAAATTTATACCTAAGTTATAAATATTTATAGAAGAAACACTATAATTTGATTTTATTCCGTTATGTTATATTCAAATAGCAGTGACTGCACGTTTATAATAACATCAGTTTCGCATTTTTGTAACTTTTGTTACAGTATATAAATGTGAATTTCAGATCATTTTTACTGACATGACTTTTACATTATTATGCTACTGGTAGATATTGTTTGTTAAAAATCTCAAATTACCGAGTTTTCATTATACAAACAAATTGTGTAACCGATATGTAAACACCACGCTGTGGAAATAATAAGGCAGGTTTATTTGAATACTGGGCACAGCCATTACATATTTGTATAGGACATTAATTGCTTTATATTCAATTTCAGAAAATATTTACATTCATCCGAGTCACACTTAGTCTATATATTGGAGCAGTAATAATACGTGAGTATACTATAAGTGTTTAAATGTATATATAGAAAGTGATCTATTAAATTCATGCATCATTAATGATTAGATATAATACCACACTACAGCTACCGATGATTTTGAAAGCCATCACAAATAACCTTTTTAGATAACGTATCAATGAAAAAAATACCGCACTACCCGGAAGAAATAATTCAGTAACTATAGCTTACAATAGAAGAATTACAACATCAAGATAACAAGGGAAAGACCTTTGATAATCACGAAAAGTACGCTGTTCAAACATGACGCAGTTTGCTCTCGTATTCAAGTATATCACTTATTTTGATAGATATCTCAGTATTGTAGTGGCAAACTTGTCCTCGTTCACTTCCTTATTTATACGCCCATTTTTGAGAACCGGTCGTAATATTATGTGATGGCGCGTGCGTCTGTCTATCCATCCGTCCCTTCGTCCGTTTGTCTGTCCGTCTGTTTTATTTTTTATTTCGTGTCCGGAGCATAACTCAGTAACCATTCAAGGTATGCATATAGTTAGACTGCGATAAGACAATGTGTAGAGCACATGAATCAGGGCAGTAGGTCAAAGGTCAAGGTCACAAATGGAGCTCAAAGGTAAAATTTGACCCTCATTTTTTTGTCTTTGTAGCATTACTTAATAACTATTTAAGGTAACGACTTTAAATTGGGCATACAGGTAGGAAGCGGTGAGTAGATGTACTGAGTGCATGAACTAGGTCAGTAGATCAAAGGTCAAGGTCACCAATGGAGTTTAAATCTGTCCTTTGTGTTTTGTGTATAGAGCGTAACTACAAAACTGTTCAAGGTATTGTCTTTAAACGTGGAATATAGGTTGGCGGTGATGAAGTGATTTCAGGAATGCAAAAATCCACATTACTACCCACTCCCACCCACCCCCAACCCGCACACAAACACACACACATTAATCCCTTTCCCCATCGCTGCCGTACAAAATCCCGAAATGTCCACCCACTGTCACATTACGTTGCTTCAATAATAAACTCGCTAGAGTTACTCCCTCGTACCAGCGTTAAACACAATTCAGTATATAAATAACTTGACAAAGTCAACATCCATTTAACAGTATATCATACTGCATTTTTACAGCAGGTGTTAAGCAGCTTGACAGTAAAACGCTCAGAGTTCACTCCCTTATTTTAGTTTATTGCATTAATTTAGGCTTAACAAAGTTACGTTATTTCTGTAACAGGTTAAATAGAGTTCAGTCCCCTCTGCCAGTATTTATAGTCCTAGAATCTATTACAGTATTTCTGTAACAGGCTTAACACATAGTTCACTCCCGCATTATTAATTGAATGCTCTCCGCTACTCCTGTATTTTCCGTGTAAAATTTCAGTAACTATCTACTCGCATATTATTTCAGTTGTTACTAAAGGTTTGTAGAATTATCTCCCCTATATCTGTATTTACCGTGTCATTTCAGTAACTAACTGGACGTACACGTGGGAGACAGGGGAGATACACACCAGGACAAAGTACAAGGCAGGCACGGGTGAAGAAATAGACGCCGATATAGGTGTTCATATTGGCCTCAGAGGAATTAATATTACATTGAAAGGTAGCTTCTACAAAAATAAAGAATAAGTAAGAAGAAAATTCAACCAAAGAAAAAGTAAAAGCAATAAGATATTATGCAAAATATCGCTTTCTGTCGCGAGCACTAAAAGTGAATTGTCGATCATAGAAAAGAAACATATACATGTTATGATAATTAGGGTGTTTTTTAGAAACACAGTTGATAAATCATTTTTGTGATATCTTCTAATGCATATAATGATATGAAAAAAAAAAACCAACTGTGATATCCTTAAATGATTTCAGGATATCACAAAACAGTAAATAGGTTTTAAAGCGGCACCTAATATATGGTTAAATGTATTTGACAGGTACACCAGAAAAGCAGCTAAACGAGACGATAAATTATAATGAACACTTCAGTTGGGAATGGGAACAAGGACGACTTGGATTTGGTCCATTCGGTAGGTACATCTATCCATCCAATGTCAGATTTGCTTTTTGAAAATAAACCTAAATAGCGATTGTGGCGTTCACTACCCCAGTCCAGTATGTACTGCATTATTATAGTAATCTGGTATTGAGGCTGTCCCTTTAAAAGGTATGCCAACTGGATATTAAAACCAGGAAATAGCAGAGGAACGTTATGGTAGAAAAACCTGCTCTATAGTCGTTTAAAAATAATAATGGTCGTTCGTCTAAATTTTACTTCTTTTCCTGGTTAACGGGTACATATAGCTGTAATAGAGCTGTAATGTGCAGTATGATCTGTGCCAGGTGTGCACATGAACTGCATGATCCTAATTATCATTTAATATCAAATTACGACACGTGCTTTGGTTGTTTTTATATGAATGTTGCAAACTGCGGTGATATATCTGTATGGCATGCCGAAAAGCGTTGCTAAGTTATACGTCTATGTTATTATTATTATTACAAATGCATTATTATTATCATTCATTATTAATTTATTATTCAATGTTTTGTTATTCATATTCAACGGTTCACTTTGATATTGTTATTTCATGTTAACGGTTATTCTTATATGTGTGTTGTTCTTTTTTAATATTTCGTTATTTTAATATAATTTAGTTATTCATATTATAAGAATCATTCACTGTTAGAAGGTATGGATGGAAATATCTGGCTCAAGGATAATTATTTAGGCGGTAACAAGGCTCTGTCGAGTTACTGCGAAACAGTTATCAGTGAGTCAGATATTTCCATCCTTCACCTTCAGTGATGGATTCTTTTTCTTGCATATCATTTTCTTCAATTAATAGAAGAAATAAAACAAAACAATATTTGTTTTAGGGACTATTTTATTATAGTAGCGTATGAATATACGCATTCAATCATAAATTTCAGCACGTGAGTCATCTTCCATCACTTTGTGTAGGATGAGCTTTTTCTGCACCGGCAAAAACACGAGGAAAATCCTGTCTGGCATGCAAGAGTGTATATTTTCAAACTGTTATTCATTACGCATTTCAGCGGGACGTTTTAACCGAGAATACCGTGCTGCCCAGTTCCGCGGTCTACCGTTACCTATTCTGTGGATAGCCGAATATTTCACGTTAGATGGAGAAGGGATCAGATGGGGACGTCATTATAGACAGGCTGGCTGGTATTCTCATATTATGCTCTGGTAAGTTTGTTTGATAAATTAAACAAACATGTCCGGAGACGAGCAGTTGTAAAACTCTAACAAGCGTATGCAGAAGGGCATGGACGAATACCCTGGTACTTGCAGTGAGCGTACGTTTCGTGGGATACAAGGGTACAAATTCAGAATCTGGTTTCTTGATAAATACTGTGGTGATATATATCAGAGTCGTGCGAAATTTATTTCTAAATATCTGAATATAGATAGATAAATTTCTACCGCTCACAAGACCACAGTTGGCATGTTACTTTTTTCATTCTCGGCTCTTGTTTCGTTTCAGCAGACGACAAGGCGATATTTTGTTACAAGGAAGTAACTCTGCACGCTTTTCAATATTTTCATTTATCATGCTTATTCTGTTGCGCATAATCTCTGATAGGGTACCCGGGTACCAGCGGGGACTTGATGGCCGGGTATCTGGGACAATCTACTATTCTTTGCTCTTTGATCTGGCATTAGAAATAGTTTCGCCTTTGTGTAGCCGCAATTCTTTTTATGCATGACAAAATAAGCAATGCAACTGTAGGAAATTTTTATTAAACGACAAAGCAGACAAACCTTAAATTTTAGTATTTTTATTTCCTTATATACATTTACTGGTTATTACAGTCTTTTGAACAAATTAATTAATTTCCGATAAAGTCTTCTTTATTTTTGTTTGAATAAGAGTTACACTTGATCATGTTGATAACTAAAATTACCTTATTTTGAAAAAAAAGGATGTGTCTACCGATAATATGCCTAATTTCAAACGCAACGGGTATGGTTACTCTACAGGTACAAAACAGCACACCATACTTTATAATAGCAGGTTTAGAATAGAATCATTTCTTTAGGATTAATCGCTAGGAAACTCTTTGGAAATGGGCAGTTTATGGCGCTCCGACCTCACACTTGCCCTAAGCTACTGTAATCTGTAAAATTAGTGAAAGCTAATACCTTCAAAGCTTTGATTTTGGTATCTTGGAGAATTGCTTTTGAATTATCCTTGAATAGAGTTTTACAACGTACTTGTTGTGTTGTCCACTATGATTAGTAATATGCAATTTATTCTGAAGAAAATTTTTGTCAGTTGCTTTACAATTCAATTTTGAAACACATAGCAGTTTTACCCTTAGAAAGAATAGGAAAGATGTTTCTAATTTCAGGTTATGTTTCCCCTTGTGGCTGCTAACAAACATTCTGTTCTTCGTGTTATTGAGATACGGTGCGTACTTTTTAATCATGACCGGTGGAAGCATGATCATTGCCAACATCATTTGGGCCTCCTTGCGCAATTTGAACGAACTGAAAATACCTTGGGAAGATGGCATCATGGAGTTTTCGTACGGAGGATCGTTTTATGTGTCTCTCATTACAGGTTTATATTATTGAATATATTTACCTGGCAAGCATTAAATATTGGGTCGATATCGGGCCGGTATGGTTTTCAGCGTCGGCCCGATATCAGTTTTCAAAGTTTACATAAGAAGGATGAGATATTGTGATGTTAATATCTGGTTGATTAATAGCATAAACGGATATCGGTTGCATATATTGGCCCAATAAACGGGCACGAATATCCGACCATGGGTGATAAAATCTGACCAGACAGATAAAAATCCCTGTATTAATCCTAAATCAATCCAAAATGAAACATACGTGATGAAATATGAGCCCCTCTCAAATGATATATACCATCTACACAAGGCTATAAACCAGAGATTCGAGCCTACGAACAGTGTGTTCACTTCCAACGCCGTTGTGAAATGAATTTTCCAGACAACTGGACAAACTATCTGTCACTATTTTACGTATGCATCTAGTAACAAAATGAGACCGACCACAAGTCTCTAGTTCTTCCCGTTCGTGAAATAGCTAACATGTCCAAGGTAGCTAAAACGCAGCACAACGAAACAGTACGAAAACATCGGCTGGAATATGGTTGTCAGACGAGCACGGATCACATTCACTAGCCTTTACTAGCAAGTATAATTGAATAAGTAAAAAGGGAGGGGCTAGAAACTTGTGATCGGTTTGATTTAGGACGAAAACAGGAGTTTTATCATCCCAGGTCCGATAATCGTGCCTGTGGTCCAATTTACCAATATTTGCTGAGATATGGACCATCAATTTGTGAATTTCGAAAAAGAGACAGCAGTTTGGCTTTGAATATTGGCAAAACTGACTGAAAACGGCCATACAGTTGACGAAAAATAAACAACAGTTGTCATCTTTTAGCTGATGGTAAATGTACAGGGTAATAAACAAATTTGTAAAATCAGAGATATAAGCTTTTTTCGCACATTTAAGTTGTATCTGTCTGTATGTGCAGGTATTTTCTGTGTTGTTGCTGGAATAGTTATAAGAGTCTTGGACCTGAGATTTCCAAATGCACTGACATCCTTCTTCGGCGTTGACGTTCTCCAAGATACGGACGAGGTCGCTGTTGCAGGTAAAATATACCTCAGTTACTTTGTGATCTGACAAACTAATTGCAAGAGGCAGGAAGATTTTGTTAGAGAAGGGATATAAATATACACTAACTGAACGGCGTGCCGGTCAAGTCAGAACTATTGCCCGAGTTTCGAAGTTATGACTATTACCGGAAAGCTACTCGAGAAATGTTTTATAAGATGACATCAGAAATAAATTTTCATAAATTGTTCTTCGAGTTTTGAATCTAGCCCAGCAAAATTTAGTGTTTAAATATAAACAGCTCAATAGCATAACATATGGTCCTGTGAATTATTTAAAGTCATATGGTGATGTTCTTTATTTACAATTGTATAGCGTATAAGTAACAAGAAGTGGCGAGAGTGGGGGTGTGGGGGAGGGGTGTGGGGGAAAGAGGTAACTCAGACTATTTGAAATTTGGCTGTACTTATACACATGTCATACAATTTCGGCAAATTATAGTTGAAATAAGATTTTCATAATTTTTTTATTTATGCAATCTAGTCATCAAAATTTGTGTTAAAATTTATAACTGTAATTGCATATAACTTATCTGTAAATTATTAATCTATGACTATAAATGAATAGTAAAGATACAAAATCGTGGTTGTTTGGGTGTTGTTAAAATATTATTTCAGACTTATTCAGACTATTTGAAATTGGCTGTCTATAATCGCAATTGATAAATTTCGGCCAAAGTTAAAGACTCATTCATTTTTTTATACGCAATGAAGTATTCAATGTTGTAAAATTTTATATCTTAAGTGCTTGAATAACTATGACATTTATTTATGACTATAATGAATATGATTCTATTGTGTGTTTTTAATATCTTCAGATTAATGTATTTCATGAAGAATGCATGTAGCGAATGAAATGTTCGCATACGATGATGTTTTTAAATATGTATTTACTAAGCAAAATAGTTTTTTTGATATGGTCAGTAATATGTTCAGATCAATCTGATTTGATTTGGTTAACACATCGACAAATTATCAACTTCAGTATTGCATATCTAGTATGACTTTTGTTCAGTTTATTCTCATATATAAATTTAATCGTATCTTTCATCCTGACTACGCATGACCAGTAGTCTGTTTCCTTCTTCCTTAAGAGATTAACATGACATGTAATTGTTCTCATTCCTTATTCTTATTTGAAAAGGGAATAAGGAATAACGAATAAGGAACCAGTCTACTTGTCATTGACTACGCAACTATATAGTAGCTCGGGAAATTAATGAACGAAGCATTTAATATAATGTGCCTTATATTTTTTGCTAAATAATGCAAAATTAGGTACTCAAACATTATTTGCATCTTATTTGGCAAACCAATGTTAACTTTTTAGCACCGACTGAAAGGCGTGTTGGTATGTATCGAGTGTGTGGTAATATTTCAAGTGGTTTTTTTTAATACCGTTCCCCAATAACTAGTGTTACTTTAGTTTACTGTAGTTTTCCATACACGTTTTGGACGTTAATTCGTCCAGCATATTAATATGCCTAGTTCTTATCAAGTCTTAAAAAAATATGCTTTTTCAGAGGATATTTACAGGTTTCAACGTGTGAAATGTAACCAGTGGTATTTTGCATTCAGAGCCATGTGGTCTCAGTTCACACGGCCTTACAACACATGTTTGACTGTATCAAGATACGATTTTCATTCTTTCAAAACTTGACTCTCTGGATATTACATAACTTTTATTACAGAGTACGACTGATTTTAATCACTGTTTACGTCACTGTTTTTCAAAACAGTTTGTTTTTCAGCTGATCGGTGGTTCTTACCTAAGTGTTCGACCATGCCCGAAACAATGGGTCTTCTTTCACCGCTAAAAGCTGGAAAAGTCACCATATTATCTAAATTATGTCAGTTTGACACTTACCTTCACCTCATACCCTATGAAAGTCAACAATAACATTTCTTTCGAGTTTCTTCCCTTTTATGCCTGCAACAGATATGAGTTACACAACCTATAAAAGGGGTCGTTTTAGTTCTACAGGTATAACTTACCGTCAAAATGTATTTTTCTTAGGAAAACGACAATTTCGTGCTAGTGTGTGGCGCCTAAAAATGATTCTGCTTTTTATCAAAGTTTTATAAATTTACAACATGCGCATGCTTCTTTTATGCTAGCTAAGATATCTTAAAAATGTGACGGATGTGATGCCTGATCTCGATCAATGCTGGTCGCATAGTGTTGGTTTTAGCAAAGCGCTCATATAAATTTTGCGTTGCAGGCTAACATTACAACTTCATCGTTCATGGCTTTGTTGCATTTATATATATTGAATATACCTATGAACGCCAATAAAAAGTAAAATTTAATTTCTTTGTTAACAAAAGATTATGATTACTGCAGTATTTGAGGTAGACGTTTAGTTTTGATGACGGATCATTACCCAGTCAAGATTGCTTCTTTATTTCTTTTACTAGCCATCTATTATCTAAGCGAGGGCAGATTATGAGAGTTGAATTAATATTTACATTTATAAGCATCTTCATATCGGTAGAAATATTATGCTATGGAATTGCGTTTTTACTGGCGTTAGATATAAATATTTATTATATACCTAATATATAAATTCTGTAAAAAAATCGGCTTGTATTTCACAATTAAGTATGAACAGGCAGAAATTTCCGTATTGTACCTTTTAAATTCCGTTTTGTACCTTTTGTATTGTATGCTCCCGGACTACTTTCATTAATATGCATGACCTGACACAGTTCTATAAATACCGCACATAAAAACTTCACTTAGTTCTAAACCTTGAAGATTTGTTTCTATAACAAAACAACAAACAAAAAGGTAGAGGTATATAATGAAAGGGTCATTATAACAGTAGCTCGATCAGGGATTTTGTATTCGGCTCTCGTGGATTTTGCAATGTCGGATCACACTCGGCGCTCGTGAGATCCGATCTGACAAAAATCCACTCGAGCCGAATACAGCATCCCAGATCGAGCTACTGTTATAACCCTATTATACTTACAGTAGAAATGAATTGCTAGTCATTTAGGACAATTACGTCGTGTCTGATATATTGCTAGATCTAATCTGATGTAAAGAGAATACATTTTTAGATAAATTTATCATGAGCAATGTTTTAACATTACAATGTATATTATAAAGCATCATCATATGGGTAGATATATCGAACAGTTGACATGTGTAGTCTCTTTAATACCTAACTGAAACTGAAAACTATTATCTTTACATTTGACTTAAAGCAGCATGCCTCCAGATAGTTCGACAACAAAAAAAAATAATTTTATTTAGATATCTTGAAATAAATGCTATATTTCTTAAGAAGGCTTTTAAACTTAATTACTGACAAACTTTACTTTATGGAAACACATGAGAATTTGCTGTTTTTACTACTTTTTACGATGAAAATCGAAAAGCGTTTGTAACGCTTTTACTCCAGGTAAACTGTCTCGATTATAAATATCTATATTTTGAAGTCATTATTCACTACTTCAGCTATAGCGCTACTGGTTACGACGAACGAAAAATGTCTTTATTTTATGTTTTTCGGTGGTTTATCGAAATATAACGGTGAATTATATCCTGATAAACTCACTGGCCACTCAGTGAAAATTATCAAATCTGATACCCGGATTACCGTCAAAAAGTTTACCGAGCGTACTGAAAGCCGGAAACAATATGACGATGACGTCGTTAAAATGACGTCATCTTTGCGATGCTTCCTGATAAAGTTTCCCGCAACTTGCGACATTTTATTGAAATAAACACAAAAAAAGTAGAGTTTTAGACATAAAATAAACAGAAAAATTGTTGGTATCGATGTAATATCACGGTAATTTCACTCGTGAACACCAAAAGTTGTTATTTTCACTCGTGGCTGCGCCACTCGTGAAAATATCACTTTTGGTGCCCACTCGGTGAAATTATAACGTGATATTACACCGAAACCAACAATTATTCTCTATTTATTGCCGCGGCGGTCCGGGGAACTTTTAAAATATTTTAGAAACACAAATTCATATTCTAATGTTCATAATATGACCAAACTTCAATTTGAAAGAAAGATTATTTTTAGCCAAATCTGGAGGCATGCTGCTTTAAAGAGAATATATTTTAAGTCAATTAATTAATCTAAATTCAAAGTTTCTGCCTGTTATTTGAATACATAAATTAAAATGTTCAATGGCCATATGAATACACTTATCTCTGAATATATTACAAAGCTTTCTTAAAATAAGTAATCATAAAACAATGAAGGTATGTTATGCAAAGGAGTCGATAAAAGAACGAAGTCTTTTTTTTTAATTTAATTCTTCGGAGAGGAATTTTATCCATGTGCACTATTAATGTACATCACGACAAATTTGTTCCTGCATCTAACGTTGCTATCACATTACTTTAGATTACGAGGACCAAGCTGCAAGGAAAAAAGGTATAGAAATGCAGGACAGGGACGGAGAACCGAGCACGTCTGCTGATAGGCCCAAACCAGGGGAACCGATGAAGCCGCCAGTGAGTGCCAAGGCCGCCATGTCGGCTTCCATTCATGTAGTGCCAGAAGAGGAAGAAGACGATGAAGAACTGTACATGGCACCGGTAGGTGGCGCTTATAGGCATGCGCACAGTAAAAGAAAATAAGAAGATCTAGTTTAAGTGCAGTTGGATATTAGCGCTCCGAAGAGTATGAAAACCAAAAATGTTTAAAATACAGCTGACAGATTTCGGAACAACAATTGGCTTTTAAGGGAAAGGAAAGCAGAATCTTTAATTCGAAACAATTTTTCCGCTTTCCTGTGGTACAAAAGTCTTTTGGGTGTCAGGTCTGACAGCGACCGGCAGCGCTAGAATTGCTCTTTATCGATACATAATCGATTATACTGAATGTGATATACAACGGTTTTCAGCGTTTTAGAGGCAACACGGATAGTCGTGCTGCCATCATGTAGTACTCCTCTTTATTTGTTAGCACGACATTTATATATAAGCGGACATCCCGGTTACAGTCTGTAACGTCACTAACTATGACAAAATAGTTCTTATTTCTATCGTGAACAACTATTAAAGTCAAGATATCAAGACTGTTTAGAGGCAGTTAACATAACAGTTAACATAAGGAAGCCATAATTTATTCGCCAAACCAGATCTATGGTCCGAAACACATGGTGTATTTATTTGACATTTTTTGTTATATCAACACATACTGTCAAGGTAACACATATTAGTTTTAACAATACCGGTAGAGATAAAGATGATACCAGGTGGGTACATGTAACAGAGCCTACACTAAAGTGCTAGCTGATTTTAGAATACACTATTGAAAGTGTCACATACCCCGTGAATCCGACTGTCTGCCACTCTAGCAAGTCAAGGTTTGGGTTCGAGTATTGTATGATAAACTCATTTACTTTCCCTTCTTTCCAGTTTAATTTTGTTTCTTATGGAAGAAATAGCATTATCCTAACAAATTCAATGGAAAAAATATAAAATAAAAATGATTAAAAATTTACTGTAGTGAACGCGAATTGAGGACAATATTCATATATGCACATGTTTATTTTATTATGTCGTATTCACAATCGCATAAATTGGACCATATTAGTAAAAACATAGAAACAAAAACATTGGACCGAATTGAAAATGTATTTGATCTACGCAACATGAGAATATACGAACTGTTCCAGGAAAATCCTGTGCATTTTAAAGGCGTACGCTAGTATTCCCTGTATATGAGATGGGCGAAATTTTTCGCAAAAATAGAATTTCTTCAAACTTTGGATACTGAAGGACAATCATCTAAGAAACAAAAATATGCAATAAAAATCATAGGTCATCGGTATTGAAAAAGAATTTGGGGAAAATGTCGTTTTCGTGCGTGGGCAGATAACTCTTTTTCAATACCGGTGACCTGTGTTTTTATTGCATACTTTTGTTTCTTAGATGATTGCCCTTCAATATCCAAAGTTTGAAGAAATTCTGTTATTGGGAAAACTATCGCCCCGAATTCTAGCGTACGCCGTTAATAATGGCCGGCAATTTTAGAACACTATCGGACGATTCTAGAATCGCGCAAGGGATATACTTAACGAATCTTCTAATGCAACTCTCGATATTTTGTCAATATCTGACAGTATGAATATCATTTTTTTGGAATTTTACAGATGTTAAACAGTCAATAAAATCCAAGAAGATGGTCATAATTTCATCCATGTTACTACCTAATCCCACTGAATTTCACGAACATACATACTAATGTTTTTTGATTATAGTTTGAAATATATAGAAAACAGAGTTGAAGAAACTATAGTACTGACTTTTCACAATAATATAGTCAGTCGTGACAGAATTCTAAGTTTATTCTTAAATGGTGGTAAAATTGTATGAATTGTCAAAAGAAGTAAAGCGCAAAAAGGGGAGGATAAAACGTTTAACTTGAGCTTATTTCGGAAGAATTGATACAATTTTCTCTACTTACAGGTCGAACCGCCGGCACATCGATATGAGAAAAGGAAATCTCGTGGACTGACCATAAAACTTCAGAAATCTCGCCGTCGCCGACCACCACCACCACCGCCGGCGGACGAACCGGACGAAATGTACGTCAATACAGGGTATGTATACTTGTTCCTAAATATTTTCATTTGAAATAATGGTTGGTGCTAAGTTAGAACCGCTTTTTATGCTCAAGTGGTCGATAGAGGTTGCATGCACTGCTTTTAAATACTCTTGTTCTTCTAAAAACTCAAAGAAATTATAAATCAGAAACTTTTAAAGGTATAGATAAATGACTGATTGTGTTGTCCCCAAATATATGAGCCGCGTCATGAGAAAACCAACATAGTGCATTTGCGACCAGCATGGATCCAGACCAGCCTACGCACCCGCGCAGTCTGGTCAGGATCCGTGCTGGTCGCTAACGGATTCTCTAATTGCAATAGGCTTTGAAAGCGAACAGAATGGATCCTGACCTGTCTGGATCAATGATGGTCACAAATGCACTATGTTGGTTTTCTCATGGCGCGGCTCATATGACCCTTATTGATGAACACGGATGCTGATCCACTATTCCTGCTAGAAAACTTGTAGCCACATACACTGACAGCGGAATTTCCAAAAAAAAATGTCATAGCGAATAAACTTCCTCACATGTTTTATCTGCTAACACACAGTGACTTATACTATAAATAACGTAATGTTTAAGCGATTCATTCGCAGTGAGTCATTCGGATGTAATTCATTTCACAAGAATAATGCACCATATATTATCAAATTTGGGATGCTGGCCATACCTGATATTCTACGATAGCGGATACGCTAGCAAAGTGACACGAATTATAGAATCTTCTATAAAAAGTTTTAAGATTAATTTCATTCTTGTCTACGTTTTATTTTCAAAAATATGTGAAACAACGCTTTCACTTTATATACTATCAGGCATGGCTTATCTGGCTCCGCAGTTAACCTTCACTTCAACTTCACCATGATTACGAGCCCCACCCGCTAAGCTCAATAGGGAGAGCGCAGATCTACGGATCTTTGGATCGTGAGTTCGAGCCCTGGGCGAGGCGTATGTTCTCCGTGATGATAAAAGACATTGTGTCTGAAATCATTTGTCCTCCACCTCTGATTCATGTGGAGAAGTTGGCAGTTACTTGCGGAGAACAGGTTTGTACTGGTACAGAATCCAGGAACACTGGTTAGGTTAACTGCCCGCCGTTACATAACTGAAATGCTGTTGAAAAACGGTGTTAAACCCAAAACAAAACAAAAAGTCACTATGATTACAGGCATTTTCCAACAAACGTCTTTAATTTTTACATATGCAGTATTTCTGTATGGTTTTTGCGCGTAGAAACTAACAGTTGTTTCAGCTCTGAATTTATTCTGAAGGTGAGGGAGTCACACACAATAAGACGGCTGATAACCACTTTTGGTTGATGTACCAGGTTTTCAAATTCTTTAATAAATTATACTTTAGCTGGATCACCACTAATATGAATTATATATTCTTAGTTGATGCTCTGTCGAAAGGCCACAGAACCGACATCTGTGTCTAATGTGTTTTGAACACTAATTACCATACTCATAGAATTTGATTTTTAAGGAATCAAAATAACTATTCACAAATAAGTAAATCTGTGTCACTTTAACTTGCAAATCCGTTACGGATCGCCAGAAATTACTTCTAAGAGTGACCGCCATACCTAGACATGATTTTTCCGTGATTGCCTTTTAGTGTGGTCAATATGAGGATTTGTCTTGTTGAAAGGGCTGTGTGGCATTGGTCTGTTGATGCGTCAAGTGTGGTGTGCTGTATGTTGTGTGCTTGTCACCTTCCGCATTCAGCCTCCGCTGCTAGCTCGCCTTCTGGTGAAAAAGAAGCCGAGTGCGTAAGTCTTCCCTGCCAGTACATAGCCTCTCTGCAGACAAGCCCGTTTGCATTGCCTCCTAGTTGGTGCCACACGGTAACTGAGCATCTTGCGGCTTCAGGCAGAACTGCAGGGGACTCGGAGGAGGTCTGCCCCAGACATGTGGCATGTCAGGCCAACCGGTGTGCGGACACGCCTTGATGCCTATAAACAGACCCCCAGCTATGGGACCAATAGAACCTGTGTTCACAGGGTACGGTATGAACTCGGAACTAAGGGTAAGGTAACCCCGACAGAAACCTAGAGAGTTGAAGACAGAGGTGTTGGGCCATTGGCACTCTCTTAACGAACCACAGCACAAGGCAATATCGCTATGACTACACAGCCATCCGGTATACAACAATGGGGTGCTGAAGAACTTACCAAGGAGGAGAACCAATCCGCATCAGACGTTCAGGTTGAAGGATCGGAATGCGGAGAGTGTCTTTAACATGAAGGCTGAACTTGTGCACATCCTCCACGAGAAAGACATCAATGTCTGTTGCATTCAGGAAACTCACCTACAACCAGAGAATCCTTCAAACTCAGAGAATACCAGTGTTTTCGCTGTGACAGAATAGGTAGACGAAACGGAGGCATCATGACATTGGTCAGGAACAACATCAGTGCTGTCCAGACCAGCATGCATATGGATGACTCCGAGTTCCAAGTTCTGAGCCTCAGAAAGAAAGAGTTCAACTTGAAACTTGTAAATATATACTCTCCAAGTGACAAAACTCTGTCCCTGGACAAACTTATAACTGATGAAACCAGGTTCATCATTGTATGAAACTTTAACAGTCACTCACAAAGCTGGGGATATGACCACCTGGATAAGCATGGAGAGGAAGTGGAGACCTGGCAAGATGATAACAAGCTTAACCTCATCAACAAGCCGGATGATCCCCCGACTTTTTACTCCAGAAGCTGGCAAACAACGTCAGCCCCTGACCTTGCTTTATGTACTGATGACATACATGGACACGTCAAGCGGGAAGTTGATGAGCAACTAGGAGGTAGCGACTGTCGCCCAGTTCATCGTACTATGAACCGTATAGCCTCTACTTCACCTAACATCCCCAGATGGAACTACAAGAAGGCCAGATGGATCTTTTACCAAAGTCTGAGTGGTAAGCTCTGTAAAGACATCAGAGTGGAAGGTAGAGACATCAACCGGGTTGTCAGAGACTTCAACAACAGTATACTAAAGGCTGCTTACAGCGCCATTCCAAGGGGAGCAAGAAAGGACTATAAGCTCTACTGGAGTGATGAGTTGGAGAATCTACAGGCGAAGCTACCAGAAGCCAGGGAGGAAGCAAAAAACGATCCCTTACAAGAAATTAACCTTTCTCTACAGCGAGCCAAGGCCAAATTCCTCAGGCAGAAACTGGAAGCACAGAGGAAGAGCTAGAGAAACAGAACAGCCTCGCTCAACCTAGAGTGAGATGGCCAAAAGCTATGGAGATTGACGAGACAGCTGAATGATGAAGACACAGGATGAGGCTCAGTAATTTTGGAAGAGAATGGTGAACTGTTGACGGGTAAACAAGCGGCAAACACTTTTGCTTTGACTACTAAGATGTTTCCAACATCCCCATCAACAAAAAAAAACGGCAAAGGGAATCCCGAAGAGAAAAAAGGGAAAGGCAGACAAGTCAAGTGACATCAGAATGCACGAAACAGAGTCTTAAACTACATAAGCTACAGACAGCTCTTCGGCAGTTGAAGACAAAGAAGTCTCCTTGACCAGATGGAGTCTCAAATGAAATGCTGACCGATTTAGGCACTGCAGCAATTTGCAAACTCCTGGAAATTTACACCTACAGCTGGACACAAGGACTACTTCCACAGATATGGAAAGAGGCAGTCATGGTTCCCATCCATAAGAAACGGAAGGATCCAAAGAAGGCTGCAAGCTATCGTCCAATCAGTCTAACAAGCTGTGTTGGAAAGACCATGGAGAGGATTGTGAATGCATACCTGAAGTGGTACATGGAGACTAACAACCTGCTCGCAACACAACAAGCTGGCTTCAGACAATTCCACTCCACAGAGGACCAGACCACTTACCTATCGCAAGAGATAGAGGACGCCTCCCAAGAGCAGAAAGTCGTGCTTACAGCATGGATTGATCTGCAGCGAGCGTTTGACAAAATCTGGACCGATGGACTCCTCGTCAAACTGATGATGAATGGAGTAGGAGGTCACATGCTGAGATGGATTAAGTCATACCTCTACAATAGGAGAGCAAGTGTCAGCTAAGAACATGTCAGCAATAGGAAGTTTCTGTTGCGTCATGGTGTCTCGCAAGGCGGAGTCTTATCCCCTACACTCTTCCTGCTTTTCATCAATGTACTGGTGTCTGAACTACCGAAAGGAGTTAAGGCTGCACTCTAAGCTGACGACCTGGTGTTTTGGTGTAAGGAAGAACATGCCACTACAGCCACACACAAGATGTAAGAAGCCATCAACAAGCTTTCAGCTTGGGCTGAAGATTGATGTGTCTCGATAAATACAGAGAAATCGTCCACCACACTATTCTCCCTGTCATCAAAGCAGAGGGCGGGTAAAATCAAGATGGGAAATACTTCGTTGACTGAAGCAGACGGGGCAAAATACCTTGGAGTGACCTTTGACAAACGGCTAACCTGGAGACCCCACATTAATCAAGCAGAAGGGAATGCCCGTAGGAAGCTTGTCATGATGCGTAAACTTGCTGGAACAACGTGGGGTGCAAAGGTTCTGCTTCAAGCAGAGAAGTTCAGATCTTTTCAAGACCATCCCATGGAAGTTAAGTTGGATGGCTACACCAAAAATCGGCTCAAACATAGCAGCTTCTCTTACGAGGCACAGAAACTCATTCGAGAATTCAAAACTGAGCTGACCATACCACGACTCCCCTAGGTAGAGAAGACATTATAAACCCTCTAGCAAATGATCTGTCCTCATAGACTGTAAGACTTGCTTTTCCTCATCTTGACCGCGGGAAGAAAGAGGTATTCGGAAGAGCCTCACACTGGCTATGATCAATGAAGACTATCCTCCAGAAACATGGACTCGTGTCTATACAGATGGATGAGCCACATGCACCATCAAAGATGGAGGAGCAGGAGTTTTCATTCAATACCCATCTGGCAAGAGAAAAAACACTACCTGCAGGAAAACACTGCAGCAATTACAAGGCGGAGACTGAATCACTCATTTAGGCCGTCTCAATGATTGAAGACTGGGCAGAAGAAAGCTCCTCAGTTGTCGTTCTCATAGATGCACTGTCTGTCATGGAAACTCTGATCAACAATGAAGCTCCGCAGCTAGCCAGGAGAATGCAGAGCTTGAGTATAACCTCCTGCAAAGTAGCACTTCAGTGGATTCCATCCCATTGTGGACTTGCAGGCAATGAAGAGGCAGACCAACTGGCTAAGCTAGGAGCTCAGTCAGAACAACCAACAACCAACACCTGTGAGCTGCAAGGAGAAAGGCACCATCACCAAGGCACTAACGAGACCAAGGATAGAGGAAGATGCCTTTCATCTCCTTGATCGGTCTGAACAAGTGATGCTGGTCAGGCTTCGCTCAGGGCACAACAAGCTCAATGCTCACATGTACAAGAAATACAGACTGGCACAATCACCAACTTGTCCATGTGGTGAGGAAGATCAGACTACGGAACATATACTCCAGAGATGTAAAAGGTATGACCAGGAGCGAGCTGTGATTTGGCCGGTATATACCTCAGTCCAACAGAAACTGTGTGGAGGCATTGAGGATCTGCGGCAAACCACAAGTTTCATCGAGGCTACTGGTCTATTGGTGTAGTTGCGTACGAAGTAGAAGAAGAAGTTGAAAGGGCTGCAAACATTTCCAGCAGTTGGTATTTTTCAGGTTTTATGGTCTTAGATGTCTTAATGTGTGTATGACTTCATATTTTAAAACTTAACAACGGTATGACATTATTGCTGAATGTACATGTGTGTTTGGCTCTGCCATCGGGTCAGTATGATTTGTTATCACTTATAACATGACTGTGTATAGTTCAAATTATTATAAAAGATAAAAGGTAAGGGTAGATTTCTCGGAAGCACAGAACACCCCAGACATAGCCATAGAGCCATGTATCGCAAAGTAGGCCCACAACAAAAAGAATATTGTAGAGGGGCTGCTTCAAAAATCCAACAAGTACATTTTACTTATATGCAAAATACAGAAAAAGGGGGCGGGAAGGGGTAATGGGTAGATAAAAGGGACGGATGTTGGGGGAAAGTGCAGTAAGGACGAATATTTAAAACATAAACTTAAAGATAAACTCATGTATGAAACACCTCTACATACATTAACTGATAATTCGGATAATCCATGTAAGGTGCTTTGTTCGCTATGTGACAACAAACTTCAAGTAAATGTAGTTCGAAGGTAAGAATGAAAACAAAAACTCTTTTATAGGGTAAGATACAGCAAGGGCGACAAAAATTGTGATTACTCGGAGGTGGTAAGGTAATACTATCAGTGGAAGCTTTGAATGTTTCTTGTACAATCGTTTTGATTACTCCTACAACCCATATTATATTCTATGGTTTATACCAATATTCGTCTACACCAATATTCTTCTACACCCTGGTTTGTGCTTTAGACCCTAAGTCGTCTACACCTTGGTCTATGATTTAAACCCGCATTCGCCTACTCCCTCGGGCCTCCGTTGCCGATTGGTGAAGGTGACTTGCGGAAGCACCGTTTGTCTACCCAGGTGCCCACTTGGGCCTGAAATAATGATCTACCATTAACAGCTAGGATGTCGCCAAATGACATATAATTGACAATGTGTCGTTGAAACCCAGAAAAAATAAATCGTCTACACCATGGTTAATGATTCAGACCAGTATTTGTCTTCACTCTGGGCTATTATTTAGATGTAAACCTATATTCGTCTACACCTTGTTATATGATTTGACAAATATTCGTCTACACCTTGTTCTATGATTTGGCCACTTGATCTATAATTTTGACTAATATTCGTCTACTCCCTTGTCTATGTTTTAGACTGCAGTGATCTATGATGTTAACCGACATTTGTTTCACGCAAGGCTAATACTAATATTTGTTTACCTCTTGGACTCGTATTCATTGTTGTTCTGGAACCTGGACGTAGATTTCAAAACGCAAAATTATTTTTTTTTTTGCTATTTTTCGTCTGAAAACTTGTCATTTATAATAAACAACCGTTTTCATTTTGAATGAATTTTCACATAAATGCTAACTATTAATTGTAGCTGCACATAGCATTCCGGTCGGACTATTTTTTATGGCGATATTGCCGATAAGGCAACGTTTTTATTAACTTTCTGGAGGTTGTAACGAAACCTTGCATGCGGTCTATTTCAGATTCTAAACATGAATATATCTGGGACATGGGTAAAAAAATCAGACGTAGCATTCAAATTGTAAATTTTCAATTTGCTAAATATTTCATCGGTAAACATAAAATGTAACGAAATTTTAGCGTCTATGGCTTTAGAAAAAAAAATGTGTGCTGCAACTAATAAACGAATGCGGAAAATAAATGTTGCGATTTTTAATATATTAAGCATTAATTTATCTTTTACAAGATTATCATTCATTATTAAAGCTACATCAATAATATTATAGTATATACACTTTATATTCGGAGACCTACGGAAACCCCAGGTCTCAGATCTACAATATAATATCGGTAGAACCATAGAATTGAGAAGTTTGTCATTAACATCAGAACAAACATTATCAAAATTTCTAATATGACTAAAATTGATGCCATTTAAACAAAGAGGGTTAAGCTCTGTATATTCTGCGTTAAACAAGGGTTGATTCGCTTCCCGGTAAGAGAGGATTATGATGTCAATTATATGGTCAAATTACCTCATTATTTTTGGTTCATTTCTACTCGGATAAATGAAGCCCAGCATAACTTTAAAGACACTGTTACAATGAACATGTAAGAATGAGAATTCTTACATGCAAATTCTTGCATGCCAGTCAGGATTTTCCCGTGTTTTCGCTAGTGTTGGAAAAACTCGTCTTCAGTCCAAGGTGTAAGATGTCTCACGTGCTGAAATTTATGAATGAATGCGTAAATTCATACGCTATTACAATAAAATATTACTTAAAAGGAAAGCATTTTTTTTTATTTTTTCTAATAATTCAAAAATACTGTATGCAAGAAAAATGTGCGTATGAAAATATCTGGCTCTAGTTTAACTGGTTCGCGGAAACACGGCAGAGCCTCGTTACAACATAAATAGTTACTCTCGAGCCAGATATTTCCACCCACACCTTTAACCAGTGAGATATTCTTATACAGTCAAGGTCTTCTTGTCGTTTGTCGTCTAATTTACAACTGTTCGTCGTTAAGATGCTTAGATATTTTAACTGCTCGGGCGAACTCTGAACCGTGATAAATCAGGCGACAAGCCACTCGAAAGCCGTGATTAGTTTTTTTTAAAGTGAGCAGATCGTACCTCTTAGGCTTATTTAATTAAGACGACAAAGAAACACAAATCTTTTCACGGTGTTATCCGGGTGTTGTTATTCTCGAAGAATGCACCTGACCCATAAAACACTATTCCATTATTTTAACTTTTAGATCAGGGAAATTACACATTATTACCACAGTGACTGCTTAATGGTTACAAGAAGTTACTATTTTGATCAAGGAAGTTGTATATGATTTTGGCTTTAAGCATTTTTATTAAGGAAATTGTACATTAATTTGACATTGCATAAGGTCTACTGAAAGTTAGCCATTTTATTCAAGGAAATAGGAAACAGTTAAGCATTGTTCTGTTTAGTTCTTTTTCTAGATTTTAGATTTCAGTTTTTTTTATCCGAATAACAAAATTGTGTGGAATAACTATTTGCTTCAGGCTTTATGTTTGCATGTGTTCACTTTAAATGCAGTTACGTTAGCCTATTGTTCTTTGCCCGTACAAATAATGAAATCATTGTAATATGATTTATATAAAATATACTGTTATAAATTACATTGAGATATATATAACACTGTTAGAAGACATGATAAAAGTTTTTTTCACAATACGTCCTGCTGTGCAGGTGAATACGTAAGAATAAATTAGAATGCACAGTAGATAATAATTAAACACATAATTATTGTTATGCTCCAGTATGCTGTTTTAAAATACTCATAATCATTTTTTTATACGAATTACGCCGCTCTGCAAGAATTTGCCGACATTCTCATCGAGGAATCAACGTTCTAACAAGCATACCCTTTACTCTAGATTAAGTATCGACCGAGTGCTTATTTTGTGCTCTCCTCTTTGCAGACATGCATGCTCGCGGAGTTTCAACAGGTCGCCTTTTGTCAGTTCCGTTACTCCGCATGTTTTTGAACATTTTCTAGGCACTGCTCATATCTTTGCAGGAAATGGATCTGCATACCACTCGCTCTCTTTCGCGGTAACCCAATTATCAGTTGAATGCATCTTCTCTTTGGAAATCATTTGTAGCGAATGGTAAAGATATCAGGATATCGCTTGATACTTTTGATTCTTTATCAAATGGCATTGACTTCCGAAATAATTATGGATGCTTTCAACTGTCATCTCTCCGAATGATTAAATTCAATGCGGTCTGTTTTTCGTTTTTCCTAGCTTTTCCTTTGACGAACCTGGTCACATTTTTCTCCTCTGTGATTAATTATTGGTATTCCCACACTCTCTGTGTCAGTATTATCGGAATTCTGCACATACCTCCTTTATTCCAATAAATTTATGTGAATATAAAGTGATATACATGTATATAACGAAAAGTGCGACAATGTATAGAATGTTTATACATTTTAATGAAGATAAAATCTCTGGTAGGAAAATGTATGGAACCGCATCGCTGTAATGATATGTATATCTCCATATGACGACAGCGATGTCTTTCAATAAAACAGTTCTAAGTTGGATTGGTTACGGTTAGTCTGCCCGTGTTTTGTCCATATTTAGACTTTAGAATCACAGTATTAGAATTAACATCTGTTTTGACTTACTTTTTTACTTTTTTTTTCAGGTTCAATGATAGCAGTGTAGAAGATGTTGCCATCAGCATGGATAACTAATGTGGGAAGAAAACATTTATTTAATCTGCGTATATGTATCAGTGAATGTCAGATGTGTTTCATAAATGTGTATATATAACAGATTGCTGCTTCAGTGTGGGTTCTTAGAGTGACCGCGCTACACAAATATGCATTTAGCGATTCTGATGTGTAGTATAACAAAATCAATTAGTTTTTTACTACCTATAACCTAGGTACATTGAATCCGTTAAATATAGTTTAAAGGAAGTATCCGAGTTCGCATAATACGAGCTTTTAATGTAAATTTTTATTTCGTACAATAATTTTCTAATAACGTGATTGTGGAAAACTTGAACGAGTGACAAGGACGAACCCGGTTTTCACATGTTAAGTGATCTTAAGTTATTTATCAAATTGTTACAGACGTAGTTAGCAAGACTTTTCTCATTGATATGAAGTAATGATTATTGTCACATTTACTTTAAGGCAGTCTATTATTAGCATGAAGGAATCATCATATTTGCTCCCAGTAGGCTTTTCAAGTATAAATAAGTATAAATAATCACAATAAGTTGGTCAGTCATTTGAGGAGTCTCGTATTTTGTTATCTCCAGCAAATTTCGTCAGAGACTAGGCTGCCATATATGTCATTAGAATCAATAGAATTCAGTTTTTCGGCAGATACCGGTTTAAGGAATCTATAAACTGTTAATGCATTAATGTTGCGTTCTAGTCCGTTCAAATACACTGATCATCCGATTTTCAGCAGGATAACGCATTTCCAAGTAAGGAATAAAACTATTTTTTCCAGAGAATATATTTCAACCAGCAAAACATTATTCTATGAAATAATAATGATCTAGCGTATGATTGTAAACTTTTTGTTTTGTAAAATTGATTTTTTAAAACTTCAACAAACAACTAAAATGGGGCTTGACTAGCAGTTCATAAAGTTTGATAATATTAACTACAATTTCAGATTTGTTTTCGGCGTGAGTAATTTTCGTGGTGTTATATAATAAATTATAAGTCGACCCATGCAGAATTTGCGTTTTGTTCAGTGTGTAATTTACATTTCTGTGCATTTGGAGGAAAATAACCAGTTCCCATTTAACATTGTTACCATACACTTACCAAGTTTACCGTACTATACAACTATAACATTGAAAGTGTCATTTTCTAGTGACAGTTTCCTGACATTTTTAGATAATATATTGTATAACTGGAACCAGTTTTTGAATAAGTGCATATATATACTAATGCAGACTTTATTAATATTTGAGTGGCTAGCAAATAAGGTGGTACTAATGAAACTATGTATTGCATATATATTGTTGTTTATACAAAATAAAAGTCTGCATGCATGTCCTTCTCAAGCTCTCTTGGTTTCATCGTTTGGCACGTGATGAAAGTCTCAATTTCATTGCGTCATCTCCAATAACACTTTTACAATTACCTTCATCACCATTCCTATGTTAATTTTGTTATATATGTCATTTAAACCTTAGTCTAGTCTTAATACACCTATAAAAAGTTTTACATTTTTGGTTTATTACAGCACCAGTGCTAAAGCCGGTATGCAGCACTTTATAGCGAATCTTGCTTTACCAATTGATTCAATTTGCAAAATAAGATTGTTTATATTTATTGTCAAAATATACAACGGCTATCGTTCAAATTCCCATTAATTCTTTTGACTCAAGGGGAGCGGTGGTCTAGTGGATAAGGTGTCGGCCGCTCAATCCAGGGGTCGTGGGTTCGAGCCCCATTGGGGTCACGACCATGACTTCTCACATGACACCAGTACTGGTTTTTCCAGGAAGCGGACTCGAGAGTGGTTCCAATAAGCTTGAAGCTTTCATCACAATCGAGCTAAAACAAATTAGTATAAACTAAACTAATTCTTTTGACTTCAAAGGCGGAGCATTTCCGAGAGCATAACACTTGATTGACTGTGTTTGTTTACGTACGTCACATCGTATTTTTATTTATTATGTTGGAAGCAGGTATCGTGCTGTTACTGTTTGCTAATTTATAACTTTGGTTAGGAAACTCTGAAAGGTTAATAATTTTCACCTTTTGTGGCAACAAAATCCCTTAAAGAGACGCTTATATAAAGCCATAACTGTATCTGAATTTCCACTATTTTTGCCTCTGCCAGTATTGCGTTCAAAGGTTTTATATTTCTTCTGGTATTTTCTCATTAGGTTCCTTTCGAATTTCAATCTCGTAGTTTTCCTCATCAAATGATTGGATATGATGAATTTTGTCCGTAAGGTCAACGCCATTGGTTTCCCTGATTGGGAGAATACAAATGATTGAAATCAAAGCAGCCGCCCCGCAAATCCAGTACATTATTCCAGCTACTTTAGTGTCCTGTAAAGATTAAAGATTCTAATTTCACATTAGCAATGCACAGATATTACGTTATTTTCAGATACCATGTAATCTACATTTACTGTTCAATGAAAATTGATATTGATATAGTATAACGTTTGTGAAAAATGTTACCTTGATAAATGTCGTTTGATGTATCAGAATTGTGATATGAACAGAAACGTTGTTGCATAGCCTAAATGGAAGTTTTCCTTTGAAGTTTAGTTTCAACTTGAATTTGAGAGTAATACATTAATCAATATTTCTGTTTGCATCCTTAATTATGAAGTAATCCATTGGTCGAAGATTCTATTTAATTCCATTATAATCTTTAATGTTTATCGATATTAAAATGAACCTATTAAGTGAAGTTTTTATGTGCGCTATTTATAGAACTGTGTCAGGTCGTGCATTTTCAATGAAAGTAGTCCAGCAGCATACAATGTACAATTTCTGCCTGTTCATATTTAATTTTGAAATACAAGCAATATTTTTAAAGAATTCATATAGGTATAAAAAATAATTCTATTTGCATCATTTATAAAGTAATATATTGATCAATGGTCCTTTATGCAGTGATATCTTATTTCATCATTTATAAAGTAATATACTGTCAGTGAACAGAAATCCTTTTTGCATTCTTTATAAAGTACCTTGCTGATCCAAAATTCTATTTGTATCATTTATAAAGTAATATATTGATCAATGATTTTATTTGCACCCGAAATAAAATAATATAACAGTTAGAGTACTATACCAGGAAAACTAGCTGAGGTCCAATGATAGCACCTATCCTTGCAATTGTGTTTTGCAATCCAAACCCGAGATTTCTGCAAAAATATCAATATATTATGATACTAGAAAATAAGAATGATCTTATGTACATGCACAATTTGCAAAACCAAGTGAAAATTGAAGAACTTGCACTTTATGCACAATTTGCAGAGGAACAAACAACGGAATATTTTTCTCAGTATTGCTGTGTAAACGTGCTCCCTTACTTTCACATGTGTGGTACAAACGACGAAACCAACAAGCTATAATTCAAAGTATGTATTAGAAATTCACAAAATGCATCAAATGTACGGATGTAAGAAAATGTGCAACAACAGCGTCTTAGTTACCAACACAGTTCGTGTTTGGGGTCCTTCCATTGTCATATTTGAGAAGTTAAATGGGTGCTTACCTATCTATTTGTGTTTTTTTGTCGGTTTATCGATATTATCAAATGTAATTTGAACTTGTAATAAAATATACATCAATGAATTAAAAGATATTTCATGCTACAATGGTTTTGAAGAACACTTTCTTACTTTAAGTTTATATTATAACTATTTTACTCCCATGATTGTGCCGATAAAATCAGTAAATATGGTTATAACTACTAAAATTATTGCATCTTGTGTGCACACGATGATGAAAGATATTTCAATATAACGTTGAACCAAACAAGTATCATAAACATAAAATGCTTTATAGATAAAACATTACCTAACTACAGTTGGATAGTTTTCAATTGTGAGTGTTTGCACAGGGGACCATGAGCAATTTATGGCAGTTAATGACAATAAAGCAGCCACGTTGATAAGGTTGTTTCGGAAGGATGTCTCTGTAAAGAAACGTAGATCACTTCAATTATATTTCTGTCAGTAAAATAAGTTGCATAATAAAAGAAGTCTAATTATAGAAGGTAAAATAAGTTACTCAGGAAACGTTCCATTGGTAAAATTAAATGCTTTGGGGTCCTTTGCAGTCTACTCTGACGCAATATAAAAAAAGGAAAATTTCTCGCTGTCGGCTGGATGTTCAAACGGGAGGGAAGTAGGACAATGGCTATTAATTGTGGCTTTGAGAAGGCTTGATAAAATATAATATGCTTACCTTGGAAGCGGTTTGCTATAGCTACAGTTAATGTTGTAACTGCGCAAATGAGGTAAAATAAGATTGATGTTGACTTCCGACCGAATCTATAAAATAAAAAAAAAAAAAAAAAGAATCTAAGAAGAAAGACTTAAGCGAGTTTTATATAAAAAAAGCATCACGTATTCAGAAACGTACGGCAGAGCATTAGTGCAGGTATATATGTGGATTCAAACACAAAATGATAACTAGGTCGAAATGTTAAGTCAAGTATCTCTGAATTTCGGTTTACTAAGTCGAGTTTTCGAGACAAGTAACTCGAAAACATCTACTTAGTCGAAATTTCAAGTTACTGCGTCAAAATTTTGAGATACGTACCTCGGAATTGCTAAGTCGAAATTTCGAGTTGCTAACTACCATTTTATACAATAATCTCACCATGTTAATAAAAAAAATATTGTAAAAAATATATAATATATGTTTGGAATACTACAATACATGTTGGAGATAGTTAGAGCTATAATAATATACTTGGTGAGCGTTATCAACGTTCTGACTAGTAACATTTTTTTTATCAATTACTTACTGCTAATTGCTCCGACACCAACGGTTTAAACAGCTATATTTTTGTCTGTTCCATTAAAAAAACGAAGTACTAAAATGCTTGAGAGTTTAGATTTTGCGCTGACATGCCAGTTGTTTTTCTCTATATGAATATATTCGCCAAACCATTTTGGTGTCTAACGCCTTCCCATTAAATTGAGAGATAAAAGCAATCGAAAATAAAATGGCGTCAGCAGACCCTTCTATCCTTGTCCCAGGAATAAAAGGTGTGAAGAAAATTCGGTTCTACAGTAATAAAATTACCCGTGTAGCAAACAATTAGATGTAATTTTTCAGTCATATAAAATGATGATGTGCCAAGATATTGCTAAAACCTTTAAATCATTAGAGAAAATAAAACTAAATCCCGTACCTGTTTTGTAGATATATCATAATAAACTGAATGGGACTTCCAATTAAGCTAGGAATAAACAGGTTGACGTACAGATTGCCGGACAGTGCTGGTACACCGAACTGAATGCCGTATGTGTTGAACCCTATTGTGATCCTGCAATGTTGAAACTACAATTAGATAAACCTCAGACCTTCAGTGTTTTTGAAACACTACATAAAATGAGCAAAGAACAATTTTATTAGTCAATGAGATGGTTGAGGAAAAAGGAAACGAATAAGTGCATTGTCTTTCTGTGAAGAACAATCGAATCGTTTTGCACTTGCCAACACTATGTAGAACATATATTAAACTCATTTTCAAATATGAAATATTACTTCATTAAATCTATGTAAATTTAAGTTTAACATGTTTGCTTTTACAAACAATACCGTGTGTTAGGTTTTAAGCAGTGCACATCAAATGCATGTATAGCTAAGCACAGTGTTTTTTTTTTACAAATGTGTTCTATATATTTTTTACAAATGACTGATCTATATATAGTTATTGTGAATGTAGTTGTACAAACACAGTTAGTTTACATACTCAGTCAAGTTAAATTCATTTGATGAGGATGTTCTGTATTTAATATCTCAAATAAACAATTTTAGTGAAAGGGTGCTCTGCAATATTTAAACAAATATTGCAGTACATATACTTTTTGGTTTAAAAAACCATTTCATACTCAAGAATGACACACTACATGACGTTTAAAACTTCGGTATGTCGTTACAAAAATGCCTTTTATATTTTTCATAACGTTATGGATTTGAAAGATGCCAACCTACAACTAGATAAGAAAAGAATTTATGGGTTGTATAGGCATACGCAATATTAACTTTTTTAATTGATATTATTATATATGAGCCGTGCCATGAGAAAATCAACATAGTGGCTTTGCGACCAGCATGGATCCAGACCAGCCTGCGCATCCGCGCAGTCTGGTCAGGATCCATGCTGTTCGCTTTTAAAGCCTATTGGAATGGAGAAACTGTTAGCGAACAGCATGGATCCTGACCAGACTGCGCGAATGCGCAGGCTGGTCTGGATCCATGCTGGTCGCAAAGCCACTATGTTGATTTTCCCATGGCACGGCTCATATTATAATACACTGATTACATTACGATATCGCTCCGCCTTATCAAAACAAAATCATCAGTCACAGTAGGTATTCAAGCTTTGACACAGTTTTACTTTGGGCAACCGGTACAGAAATCGGTTTATTTTGCTTAAATTCAAATTAATTTTTCAGATATATATCTTCATGATATTAAAGATTACCATCAAAATTGCGGCTAAACAATGGAAAACGGTCAATTATATTTATGTAGCGTTTTACCCAGACAATTACAGAAGACTGGGTATCCAACAAAATATTCCTGCCTTACAAATTCATAATCCGAATATATCATATACCCTCCTGAAACATGCTCATTTTATTGCGACTTGAAATGGAAAATAACACGGCTGGTAAATATAGTACAGCAATTGTATAAATATAAATATAAACAGACGCCGTTTAGTAAGATAGAAAAATATTTTTTGTAATTATTTTAATTTACTCACCATACTACTGCTAAAAGCAATGTGCATTTTAGCAATTGCTTGTTTTTAAAAAAGTCGATAAAAGAATACTTCTTGTCTAATAATTTCGCTTTCTCAATGGATGCCTTCAGCAGGTTAAGTTCGGACATGTCCGGAACTGGTTTCTTATTGATCCTTGCTATCTTTTTAATAATATTTTCGGCATCTTCGATGCGATCGTGTCCAACGTAAAACCTGAAGCTCTCTGGGACGAACCTGAAATGTAAACAGTTGTTTAGATTCTGGAATGTCAGTTGTTGCTTCCATGTTTGGCTATCAAATGTGAAGGTTATGAACCATTTACCTTTTTTGAGAAAGAGAATTAAGACATGTATCTGGTACTAAACACGTACACATGGAACCTGGAGTATAGACATGTAATGTAGAAGTACTGATAAATACTTTGCAAATTAAATTGTGCAACTATAAATCGTAAGCAGATTTAATGAAGGAGGAAGTTGTTTCCTTAAACTGCAGTTTAATCAAACTTACTCTTCTTTCTTTTCTTACCGTAATGCTACAATAACTCAGTGTAACTGGTTACAGGAGTTCTTTCAACTGGATATTCAAATTAGATCAGGGAACAGCATTCCTTTATGACACAAACATAACATTAAAGCACTAGCGGGTACTACCTATCAAATTCGAAGCAAACGTAACCACACATCTTGAAATACATACACTACCTACCAATATGTAGCCAGCCAAGGTAATCCAATAGCCGTGGCAGCAATATGGATGTACTTCCAATCTTTAAGCAACCAGGCAACCAATGAGAAAATCATGGTCTCGGTTGCCCAAGACGGCACGGCCACAACCCACGTTCGCCATCTTGCCGTTGTAAATTCCGACATGACGTTATATTGAACGGTTAGTTCAAATCCAGCAGCAAGTCCAACGAAGAAACGAAGAACGGCAAACATTAGCCAGGATGTGGAAAATGCTGTAATGGCATTAAGTATTACAAGACTGGCAACCGATAAAAACAGTGGCGTTTTACGTCCTATCAAATCTGCAATCTGACCACATGCGAGATTCCCTATAAAAGTTCCAGCCATCTGTACTGACGTGATTGTAGATGTAACCCATTCTTTATCACACACAAGCTCCCACTGTGAAAAGACGGTTAACAAGATTTTAAAGGTTTGTCAAGCTACAATTGTTACAGAATAATAAAGCATTCTATAGATTATTTTAACATGTCCAAAATCAGGTTTAGTTAGTATTGTAAACAGTTTTGAGTTATGGTCTTATTTTGATAATATTTGCTTAATGGTGATCGTTGACATTAACAAATACACAGAAATTAATGCACTGTCATTTACATTGTTTTGCACATTTATACTTGCATGAAAATAATCTGCCAAGTGCAAATTCGTAAATTTTGATACAGGTTCTTAAAAAATTACAAAGTATATTGAGACAGTCAGGCGGCATTTGTTTTATACATTTCTACTATTTCTTTTTAAAAGTTTTGTATGGTTTTATGATATCTATTTTCTGTATACATCTTTTACGTTTTACAGGTACGTGAAAATATCTTTCTGTATATTTCCTATCTATTTCTTTACGTTTTATAATACAATATTACTCTTAACCATCTAGTCTTGCTGGATTGAATCTGTTTAGTTTAAAGATTTTCAAGTTACTAGTAGCAATTAACGACATGCTTGTTAGACTTCTTATAAGTCATGAGTAATTAATTGTAGGCCATTATTACACAGTTGATACGATAACATTTATTACGGTTTTAATTCTGGAGATACTTTGAGAATCACGTAAGAAATAACGATAAAATTATTTTAAATTTACCTGTGTTACAATAGTTTTCATTGATTTGTCAAAGAAAAACTTTGTGCACTTTGACGTTCCGTTGGATGCAGTACAAGACTTATACTGCGGCATGTCTGTAGTTAAAGTGACATTTGAATCATCAGTGTCATTGACACACCACCAGTCTGGCTTGGCGGCACCAAAAACCATAAATAGCATACTGAAGCAGACGATACATTTCATCGAGTGCACCGTAAGGCAGAGGAGTATTTGGTATCTACCACAACCACCTGTTTTCTCAATGAGTTCTTCCAGCCGGGGTTCTCCCATTGTTACCTTGACAGAAAGTTTTTCAGATAATATTTGATGTTAAGAGATTATGACATTAAACTATTACATTTGAACAGCTCTGCATAGTATACATACAGAAAGTAAAGTAGTCTAACCAACATTTTCACTTTTCGATCCATTTACTATAACAAACACTATACGATGGTCCTAGGATTGTCAAAATTTGATAGACATATCAAACCATTGTTTGGTGTTTTTTTTTTTCATTCAAAATTAAAAGCTTGCTAGGCTGTAAAATACAGAGTCTTAAATTTTAACGTTTCTGTGTGAATTCTAAGTGGGTACAGAAAAAAACCCTGAAAAAAGTGGAAACTCAACAGGACGCCCAAAACAACGAAAATGAAAATGTTGCAGGCTCGGTCTGACTGAGCCTGTTCACAGCCGGTAATGAAAATTTATGCTACTGTAAATGCACCCTAGTCCCGGATTGAGCAGAACTTAACATTTACAAATATTACAAGTACAAAAGGAAACATTTAAAAACATCCGTAGATGTCAGGTCTTCATATGCTGGTGTACATGGAACATGTTTCCAAGAGTCCATAAAAAGCGACGTATGGTCCGCAGTTAAAATGATGTGCTTGCCATAAACGAAAAAACAATGGACAGAACTAAACAAACTGGAATTTAGAAAGAGGATCTTAGGTTACAGAAACTGCCGAAAGACAAAATTAAACAGCAGGTACCATATCCAAGAGGAGACTCACCAATACCAAAGCCAAAGAAGCATTGGAACCACCAAGGCCAAACTGTTCAACCCGGAAAGTTAAAGAGTAAAACTGTCAAACTGAAAATACAAATATTACAAGTATTCAAAATTTAAAAATATCGATAAAAACATCATCATCATCGTCAACAACAATAACAACAACAAAAGCAAGAGCAATATTTACCTTTTGTAAAAATCTAGTAAAATAGGAACAGTTTGATAATCCAGTCTTAATATGAACGTCGTTGAATTTTATCTTATCTCTAAAAATACTATTCTAGCTAAACTTGTTCACAAAAATATCAATTTTAATCTGTGGCAAATTTGATTCAAAGATCAATGCTACTTTTCGATGTCTGAGTACTTACACCAACGGGTCCGTGTAATTTTGAGTCACTCAATGTTTGATTTTATTTTAATAAATGTAAGCATAAATCTGCAGGACCTTTTTCAAGGACGAAGTATATTAAAAATCAGTCACTCGAAAAGATTACTATTTACAACTGTTTGTTAATCCTTTTTTACTGCAACTTTCCGTCAAAACAAACATTAATTTTAAAACATTTGAATGCATTTCATTTCATCCTTACTTCTCTCAGTCTATCCGAATATTTCATTACATGGGTACTACGTTTTAATATCTTTCGTTTTGTACCCGAGATATACCGATACGATCACAATTATTGTGCTAAATCACCACCGTATAGATTTTGCTCTCATTTGGGTGATGGGTGGGTCTAATAGATTTTTTTTTTCATTTATACAGCAAAATAGAAATATTTAGTTAAATAATAATGATGATAATAATAATAATAATAATAATAATAACATTATTTAAAGAGGATAACATACTTGGCTGTAGTCAGTCTAACATAATTATGGTCCTCTAATATAATGATGTAAAATTTCATCCTAAGTATGTAACATAGACAGTGAAGTGAAACATATAAATTAAAATAACGTATTGTACAAATTAGTCCTTAAAGTAAATAAACAAGAACTATCGTAAAAACGATTTTACACGCAATTAAGGGAGGAATCAGTTTTATATTCAAATCAAGCCAAAATGAAAAGTACAAAGTGAAATATGAGTCCCTTTCCATATATACCGGAGACGAGGCAACGGCAATACAAACTGGAGTTTCGAGCCTCAGAGCTCAGGGTTCACTTCTTAATATGCTGTTGCGAGAGAAACATTAGCACAATATAACGAAATATCTACCGTTATTTCAAGTATACATAAAGTTACAAAATGAGAGCAAGTTACGTTTCCAGTCAAACCCATTCGTTACAGCTTCAGGTGCTGTGCTGAACAGGATTGCATCAATGTCCGAACGTGATGAATGCGTCAATTGGAAAGCAAAAATATTTGACAACAAGCAGCTTCTAAAATGCACATCGCTTCTTTCAGTAGAATGGTAAGTAAATTAAAATGAGCGTGGAAACCTTTTTCTTAAAACTCTTATTGGTTAACACATTTTCTTCTAACTTTAGATAAAGCTACGTCTAAATGGTTGACTTTAACATCAGCAGTGTAACAGACACTGAAGTACTCCCAATAGATAATTTGGTTTGGTATTTGACTATCACTATTGATGTTACTATCATTAATATTTGATGAGGCAGAATGTGTTATTTATGAAAATTTATTCAGTGATATTGTCGAGAGACTATAAATCAGGGTTTCTGATGCATGTCTGGCCTTTATCTTCTTTTTTTTGTGTTACGCCTCATAAAAACACTACAGTTGTGAAAATGTTTTAACGTTTCAAAACATCGCATTTGTGGTGGTGTTATAACTATTTCATAAAACAAAATATTGGAGATTCTGATCAACATGATCAAAGTCATATGTCAAGACATATACACTAGACAATAAACGTATCTTATAAAACATCACTTAACCTTACAAATGAGACAAAGTTTGTTTAAAAATATTGTCTCTAGCAGAACGACTAGCAAAGCGACAATAAGATTCATTATGCGCGGTATTCAGTTTTGGAATACATATATTTAATCTCCTCAGTAGTGTTCCGCGACTAAACTTTCCGATCCTCAGTGTTATAGGTGGCGCTGAAAGGGCAGTGACGTCACTGATCGTTCTGTGAACGTAAGGAAGGCTGTGGATTTTTCCTCGCGGATTTTTCAGGTAAAATCATTATAATATATTATTTTTTACTTTTTCTTGGAAGCCTTGGTGGTTTTTAGTACCTAGGTGGCACATTGCTGTTTTGTGCAGCTATTTTGTGACTGAGGGTCACTTACATCCAGGTGGGTGTGTTATTTGCTCGTCTTGGTGACGATTAACATGGCAGACATTTTCTCTGGCCGTGGGAGGGGGGGGGGGGGGGGGGGGTGCAGTAGCTATATCTACCTGTTTCGTGGAAAGTATTGGTAATTTAACCTGGTAATATTATCCCCCTAAAACACTGAATGGGTTTTCATAATTATGTTGGTGCATATACTTAGTGGTTTTCATTGAAGGTACCAGTTGTTAATTGCTTTGGCTATCTTTTTATTATATGAGGATGCGGGTTCCTTTGTTTGGACAAGCCTAATGTTTATCAGTAGGTCAGTTATTTTTAGATTTTGCAGTATCTGCTCTCTTGACCGGCTGCATAACATGCGTCTGGGGTTTCGCTGGAAGCTTATCAGCAGATTTGTTACAGTATGCTGGTATACTGACTCTCACTTGTCACGGCTGATAAACGCGCTCCACACATGAATGCATATCAGAAACAGTGGATGATATATATATATATAGATATTGTGTTTATAGGGGATTTGTGTTGTTTTAGCAGGGTTTCTCCCCTTTGATATTAAATACGGGGCTATGTTGTATGCTGTTTTATAGTTATAATATTATCGTGGAATATTCATATATGTTTGTATGCGTTCAGGTTTAGTTTACACTTAACATGGTAGTGAATCTATTTGTTTGGGATAAAGAGATGACGATACTGTAGTGCAAAAGTCCTGTCATGGGAATCAAATTGAGGATATAAAGGTCTGGAGTGTGGACGAAGGTTTCATGTCGTGTATTAGCCTAGTACTTAATACTCAGGAAACACTCAAGAACTGACCTTTCTAGACACGGAACACTTAGGATATCCCCAGATCCTCAGTGTTATAGGTGGCGCTGAAAGGGCAGTGACGTCACTGATTGTTCTGTGAACGTTAGGATGCTAAGGAGTCGATAGGTTATACTTGTAGCGACTAATTACTTAGTTTAACTATTCAATGCTATACACTGATTTCCAACCCCTTCCCACCCAGTAAAGCGTTGGCTCTTGGTTTTCCTGTCGCGTATTAGCCCAGTACTTAATACTCAGGAAACACTCAAGAACTGACCTTTCTAGACACGAAACACTTAGGATATCCCCAAATCCGAAACCCGATTATTTTCCTTAATTTGTTTGCTTTGTACTTATTGTCATCTATTTTTTTTTACTTTATGTATTTATTTTTGTGTAGATGCAAACCATAAAATTACATATCTATACATACACTGTTGTAGGGTTTTGCTTTGTAAACAACTGAAAATGTTTGTTTCACTCGAGGTCGATCTTCGGATTCTTTATATAATTTTGGTGTCACACTAGTATTATAAAGCTTTGACGTTAACGTCATTTGAAGAATAGGCGACATTAGTCTATAATAGGCAAAGAAAGAAAAAATTGTGATGTCTTACATGTGATAAAATGTATTTTTCCACATTAAATTATCGACGACAGGGCCTCATATTTTTTGTTTGTTTTTGTTTTGGGTTTAACGCCGTTTTTCAACAGTACTTTAGTTTATGTAACGACGGGCAGTTAACCTAACCAGTGTTCCTGGATTCTGTACAAGTAAAAGCCTGTTCTCCGCAAGTAACTGCCAATTTCCCCACAAGAATCAGAGGTGGAGGACTAATGATTTCAGACACAATGTCTTTTATCAAATCGTCACGGATAACACAAACCCCGCTTGGGTCGAACTCACGACCCCGCGATCCGTAGATCTGCGCTCTCCCTATTGAGTTAAGCTGTTGGGTCATATTTTATCATTTTATCGTTTACCTCGTTCAATAAAACAATTTGAAAAAGCACATATATGATATCCTCTATTTATTTCAAGCGTTATTTTTTCTTCTTCTTATCTATAAGCAACCGAGAAATTGCCCCTACTTGTTTGGTTGGACGTAAAAATTCATAACGCTGTGCCACCCCCTATAAACGACTGTAGTCTCTTCTTCCTGTTGCGACCGACCAAAACAAACGAATGGCAGACTGAAGGTAACAAATCGACTTCAGATTAGTTATTTTACTTTACACGGTGTGTGCATTTAGGTTTTACGTTAAATTGAACATAAGTATGTGTATGTGGCGATATAGCAGATGAAACAGACACGTAATGTTTACAAAATCCTGATAAAATGTTGACTGATCACACACATTGCATGGAAATTCACTCGACCAAGTCACGAAACTGGTGAATAACATGGCAAATTGATTTGCAATTCAATATCCATGTTGTTTTCTGAAATAAACATGCATACTCCATAAACATATATAAATAAGATGTTGCATAGCTGTTGCGTTTTGGAAAGAAAATATTTTTTTAGCTAAACGGTAAAAAACATTCACTGTATGCCGACTTGCCAATTTTGATATTTGATCTGAACTCTTATTTGCGATTCACACTGTATTCCATTTTGCGACTTAAGTGTGCGATTTATGTACTTTTAGGGCGTAAATGAGATAAAAATACATACCGTCTTCATGTATAATTATAATGTCATTTAATGTCGAACCTCGCGTGCTATGCATGTACTAATCCATTAGGGGTGGGTCTCTGTGACTCGCGGTCCAAAAAGGGCCAGTGGTTTCAATCTGGCGCCGTTTCACTACAAATCTTCTAACACCCACTTTTCTTTTCATATTTTGACAGCTTATTAATTGTAGTTTGCAATGCTGTATAGGTTTCAATGGGTTGATATTCTAGAAAGTATAGAAAATGGATCTAAACCGTGGCGAATTAACACTAAAACCCTATGGAAAATGTTTTACTGGTATATAACCTCCACAGCAACATGTTCAGCTTCCAATAAAATATAAATATAACACCAACAAAGCACATTAATCACTTTGAAATAGTTTTATCAATCCTTTAGCGGTCAGCTTATTGTTTTGATCGGTCGCAGCAGGAAGAGGGAGAATACAGTCGTTTATAGAGAGTCTGACACAATATTTGCAGTCGCTATCGCAACTGCTTCTATCTCTGCCTTATTGTACTTCATTGAACAAAACCTGCATGGAATATTCAAACGGAAATATCGCAAGAAAGGAAAGTCCTATGTCCACCTCCTATAAACGACTGTACTCCCCCTCTTCCTGTTGCTACCGATCAAAACTATAATCTGACTAATAAAAGATGGGAAAAACTATTTTAAAGTGACAAATATGCTTTGTTGGTGTGTATATTTATATTTCTTTGGAAGCTGAACATGATTTGTTTCTTTATATAATATGTTAGTCTGATTACAGGTAAAATTATAGCAAAAAACTCGATTGATCACTGATTTTGTCCAGAAATTGCACATTGTTGGCGTGAAAAGTACATATTTTCTTGCTTGAAGAATGATCTACATATAAATTTCACTGTTTCGTGGATAAAGAAACAATGCAAGTTTGGTAAAATTAAATAAAATCATTGCTAAAAGCTCCAATTTGTTTGCAACCGTCAGTGAAGGATGATCCGGTGTTATGTCCTGACTGTATGCATATTTGCTTGTAGTACTGTACAAATGTTTGCGACTTTCGTAGAAAAGACTGTATGTCTGTTAGCAACTTATTTATTTATTAAATACCGGCGTTTCCCTTGCTCCTGTAAAATTCTTCATAATTATAACCCGCAGAGGGGGATTCACCATGTAGTCTGTCTGTCCGGTCTGTTTGTATGTTTGTCCCTGCAATTACTTGAATACGATTAAACCTACCTCTCTCAAACTTCTCACACACATAGGCAATATGTAGTTAATGTCCGTCCTCTTCTCTTTTTTTATCTTTAAAGTTGATGTCACACTTATGAGGTCAAAGGGAAAAATGGGTCCAATTTGCATGTCCATGACATAAATTCTTTATGCATAAAGGGATTCTAAAATAACTTGGCACAAATGTTTACCATCATGAGACGATGTGTCACGCACAAGACATAGTTCCCTAGCTTTAAGGTCAAGGTCACAGAGGTCAAAATTTCAAAAATAGGGTCGGTTCATTTTTCGTGTCCGGGCCATAGCGTCTTTATGCACGAAGGGATTCTGATATAACTTTGCACAAATATTTACCATCATGAGTCGATGTGTATCGCATAGGACACAAGGCCCGTCTTATCAAACATAGTACGAATAAAATCGATAGAAGGTATGTGATATCCGTTTTCTTGGAATATGGCCACATTATACAGAAAACATGCTACCTGTACACATAAAATCTTGAACACATGAAATTGGTAACGTGTTTTGTTACTGGTATCAACAAAAGTGTTCAGACAAAATTTTGGTCGTACGATACGATAAGATGTTTTATAAGACTGACCCCAGCTGGTCCCTTGCTCCAAGGACAAGAACACAAAATGAAACATAAAGGGTTGATTTTTTCGTGTCCGTACCGTAACTTATTCTTGTTCACGCATCCTAATATAGCAGTCATTGTCTGCACTGGTACTTTTTATTGTCATTATGAATTGGTCAAGGACACTTCTGTAAACATAATGACATGTCCTTTTGACAAGATAATATGGTCAGTAGACAAGACAGCAAACAGACAAAATAACACAGCTTTAAACAGGTTAATACTGTATGTAAGCAAAATGACATGTCCTGTTGACAAGATAACATGGTTAGTAGACAAGACAGTATAGCAAACAGACAAAATAACACAGCTTTTAACAAGTTAACACATGTAAACATAATGACACGTCCTTTTGACAAGATAACATGGTCAGTAGACAAGACAGTATGACAAACGGCTAAAATAACACAACTTTTTACAAGTTAATACTTATATAAAGATAATGACATGTCCTATAAATATAAATATCTGGCTACATTCAAAATTCAGATATGGTGTCTGTCGGTTGTCAAAAATTGAATACAGGATGCGTGTACAAATTTTATGGACATGTAGAAAGAGACAAAAGATAAAATTTTGAAATTAGAAACAGATCAATGGATAAAAAATAAAAGAAACGAAAATTTGATCACTTATGTCGATTGTAATACATCTGAAAGCTGCTATTTACGCCTAATATTAAAAGCTTTTCAGTATTATATTTTAGAGAATACAAATGTTGTTTTTAAAGGTCTCGGTTTTAAGTCCCTAAACGTTTTATTTTCACCTTTTTTATATACTATTACTAACATACCCATGTAAATGCTTTAACAATTTCAATAAAAAAGATATGAATTTAGTGGCAATCTGATCAATGTTGCTCCTATTTCTCAGTAAGAACGTCTTCTTCCTCGCTGTAGACGACATATATGAGCCGTGCCATGGGAAAACCAACATAGTGGCTGTGCGACCAGCATGGATCCAGACCAGCCTGCGCGTCCGCGCAGTCTGGTCAGGATCCATGCTTTTGCTTACGGTTTCTCTAATTGCAGTAGGCTTTAAAAGCGAACAGCATGGATCCTGACCAGACTGCGCGGATGCGCAGGCTGGTCTGGATCCATGCTGGTCGCAAACCCACTATGTTGGTTTTCTCATGGCACGGCTCATATTAATGCTTTTCTTTGCTTGTTGTTTGATTGTCCGGCGTTATTACCTTATCAGAGAGATCTCTACCGAACAATTCGAATATAGACACTATCAGAGGTATACTTTAGTCCAACAAATTTGACGTGATCCTAAGAAATATTTAGATAATTTTTTCAAGGGCTCCGTACGACTTCCTCGGTGATTCAAGGTGGTATAATAACAGGAATATATGCGAGCGCTGTACGAACCCACAAGCACCGTACGAGATACGACCGGGCTCCTTGCGAGCTCCACACGACTTGTCTGCGATGTTCGTACGGATATCCTACGACTGCATCCTCTAAAGATCGTACGGGCCCGTAGGTATTGTGACCAGACGCTACGATTGTACAGAGACCCTAAGGATTTTGAAACTGGTTGACTCGTACGATTTTTCAAAACCGTACGGACATCGTACGGTTTTGTGACACAGGCATTAGGTATACTTTAGACAAACACACTGCACATATCCAGTACATCATTAAGGCAACTGTCGTATCCATGAATACTGTAAAAAAAGTTTTATCTATTGTTTCTAAGGAACTATAACATAACGAAAATTGAGTGTCATTTTACTGAATTTCTTTAGCATCCTTTCAGCAAAATGGCGTCTTATTCATTCCATTTCAACAAGCTTTCAGATTTTGTAACTCTTTCTCTTTGAATGACTTAAACTAAGTCTGAACAGCACGTTTAAAACATATAATTTTCAAAACTGATCGCAAAACTCTCAATAACATTGATTTAATGATCTGAAAAATAATAAACTACGTCAAAACATATAACATATTCAAAATGTAACAAAATCATTTCAATCTAATACCAAAAACAAAAACAAGCTGAGGTCTACATACTGCTCCAGTACTGGCCGTTGTGTTCTGAATTCTGAAGATACAAAAATATTGTTAGTCAATGAGATCTTGAAGAAAGTATATTTAAATTTACATAATCACATTTTATTGCAATATTAATATCGTAACTTTATGGAGTATAAACTTTTAAGTGCACTATAACATATAAATGTTCTTTTTATTTATGCAATAGATAAACTAGAGACTATATTTAATGTACGATGAAGATTTTTGGATAGCGTCATATATCCTTTTTTTATATTCACCCACAATAAAACACAAGCCTTTTAGACATACTTTATAATTACAAAGCATCTTCTTGCATATTTGAGCCGCGCCATGAGAAAACCAACATAGTAGCTTTGCGACCAGCATGGATCCAGACCAGCCTGTGCATCCGCGCAGTCTGGTCAGGATCCATGCTGTTCGCTAACGGTTTCGCTAATTGCTATAGGCTTTGAAAGCGAACAGCCTGGATCCAGACATCCGCGCAGGCTGGTCTGGATCCATGCTGGTCGCAAAGCCACTATGTTGGTTTTCTCATGGCGCGGCTCATTTTATTAACTGTCACAACGGCAGTCTTTAAGTGCATGCCGTTTCAAGGCTGTAAGATATCTCAACGTACTTGGATTCAATGCTGTTATATTTTCTGGTCCTTTGGGATCCTTGTGTGCATTCAATTTTACTATTTTAATAATAGATTTCCGTTTAAGCTGGTTCTAGGAGACGTGAGGGGTTTTGTACATTCAATTATTCAACATCAATCAAACTGAGTCTGCTATTACTTTGCTTGGTTGCGTTTTATGCTTCAAAAGGATCTCCTTACGGATTTTATCAGTTAACTGTAAAGTTTACATAACATTGCTTCACACTGTGTGTTAACATTTTAGGTGAGATAAGGACACGCGATTACTGCATGTGTTTTTAGTGATTCTTCCATGTTACAACATCCTTTAAAGTTCACAAATCCAAGATATTCCATGATCTTTTTTGTTATGTGTTACGAAATTATAAAATCACATCTAAGACTCTCGGTAATTGAATAACGTTTGATAGTAATCGAAGGTTTTACTTAATTGGTAAAAACTAATCTTAATCTTATATCATATTCCTTGAGGTGAGATCGCGTGAAAAGCAGTCATTTCTTTTCTGAATTTAGGACTCGTATTTTTAATTTGCTACTTATGCTGTGATGATTCCATGTCACAAACCACTAACATACACTCGCCCGCTTAGCTCAGAAGATAGAGCGTTGGTCTACGGATCGGGGTGTCGTGAGTTCGATCCTCGGGCGGGCGTATGTTCTCCGTGACTATTTGATAAACGACATTGTGTCTGAAATCATTAGTCCTCCACCTCTGATTCATGTGGGGAAGTTGGCAGTTACTTTCTGAGAACAGGTTTGTACTGGTACAGAATCCAGGAAAACTGGTAAGGTTAACTGCCCGCCGTTACATGACTGAAATACTGTTGAAAAACGGCGTTAAACCCAAAACAAACAAACAAACTAACTAACATACAATGAGAGGTAGTCTGTTAAACGGCTTTGCAAGGTATCTCTTCACCAAACAGTACACGGCTCCGATATAACCAATAAAACAATCCAGAACGCCTTACTTAACAAGAGGGTCATGATGACCCTGGATCGCTCACCTGAGTAATATGAGCCACATGTTTCAAATGGCAAACTGATGCTAAAATATTAAGAAGGTAGATCAGTAGGTCACATTAATGGTTACTGAAAGTCAGTTTTAAGATCGGTAAGCAAAACTGTACATGCCATCCAAATTTCAAGGCTGTATCTTAAAAAACAAGAAAGGTAAGTAGGTCAAGGTCACAGTCACTCGATCCCTAATTGCTTGGGGTCATCAGGTAATTATAACTAAACAGTCTAGGAAATATGATCTGACATTTTTTTTTCCTTTATAACTTATAATTATAATAAGTGACCCCCAGGGCGGGGCCTCTTTTCACCCAAGGGGCATTATTTGAACAAACTTGTTAGAGATCCACCAGGCAATGATACATACCAAATTTCTAAGGCCTAGGCCTTGTACTTCCAAACAAGAAGATGTTTATCTTTTTCTTCCTATATAAGTCTCTGTTAAACTTGGGACCCCGGGGCGGGGCCATGTTTGACCCTAGGGGGATAATTTGAACAATCTAGACCACTAGATAATGCTACATACCAAATATCAAAGCCCTAGGCCATGTGGTTTTGTACAAGAAGATTTTCAAAATTTTCCCTATATAAGTCTATATAAACCGGGGCGGGGCCATATTTGACCATAGGGGGATAATTTGAACAATCTTGGTAGAGGACTACGAGATGATGCTACAAACTAAATATCAAAGCCCTAGGCCATGTGGTTTTGTAAATTTTCCCTATATAAGTCTATATAAACCGGGGCGGGGCCATATTTGACCATAGGGGGATAATTTGAACAATCTTGGTAGAGGACTACTAGATGATGCTACAAACTAAATATCAAAGCCCTAGGCCATGTGGTTTTGTACAAGAAGATTTTCAAAGTTTTCCCTATATAAGTCTATATAAACCATGTGACCCCGGGGCGGGGCCATATTTAACCCTAGGGGGATAATTTGAATAATTTTGGTAGAGGACCACTAGATGATGATACACACCAGATATCATAGCCCTAGGCCTGTGGTTTTGGACAAGAAGATTTTTAAAGCTTTTCCTTTCGGTTGCCATGGCAACCAGAGTTCTGCATGGAATTCAATTCTTTGAATAATTTTGAAAGGGGGCTACCCAAGGATCATTCCTGTGAAGTTTGGTGTAATTCTGCCCAGTGGTTTTCAAGAAGAAGATTTTTTTAGAAATTGTTGACGGACGACGGATAACGCACGACGGACGATGGGCATCAAGCGGTCACAATAGCTCATCTTGTCACTTCGTGACAGATGAGCTAAAAATTGTTACATTATATTTTCCTTCACACTTTTAAATCAGAACAAAACCAGTCAGCTACGCGATAGGGTGAACTTGTTAAAATGCATTAAAATATTAATTAAGTTTGAGTTTGTTATAACGTGATTTAAATGTTTATTCATGAAATGTTTCAAAGAATATCACTGTGTTTTTAAAAAATGAATACATTCCTGACAAACATTCACACCTATTTTCCAGACAAAACCCCATTACGCACACATATCATTTGAACATGCTTGTCTCAGAAACATTGTTTCTGGACAAAGAAAATACACAAAATTACTCATCTATACACAAAAGTACTCATCTCGCCATATTCAGATCTATTCATTATTTGTCTAAGTAACACTTTGAAACTCCATTGTATCAAATTAAAAACTGTTTTCATAAGTAATTGTTTGCAGTAAAGTAAATAAAACATAGGCAAAACGTGTTTAGTAGTGAAAACTAACGGCTCATTTCTGGCACAGGCGCTAGTATTGACTTTGGACGAAAATTATATGACTAGACAGATGACAATACACCTTCATCAAAGAAAAACTATTTATTCAAAATACATTTTAAGTCCCGCTTCACGGAGATATTTTCTGTGCATCAGTTATGGCTACTTGGCGACTTTATAGTAATGACCATCGTGTTTAACGTAGCACCGATACAATCATAGGTCATATGGCGACTTTTCAGATTTGATGGTGAAGGAAAAGCCCAGGTGGTCCTACGAGCATTATTTCATCATGGGCAGGCACCTGGGTAGAACCATTTATCTTCCGTAAGCCAGCTGGATGGCTTCCTCACATGAAAAGTTCAACGACCCGAGTGGGTCTCGAACATGAATCGATGAGGGGCAAGTGATTCAAAGTAAGTGACCTTAACCGCTCGGCCAAGGAGGCCCCTAATGGCACACAGGTACGTCATGAAATAGTTCGGCTAGAGACTTTCGGTATTTTTTTTTGTAAAGAAAGGTATACCTGAAGTAACTGTAGACGGTTAAATTGTGTCTCAGAACAGCATGTGCAGTGAGTCCAGTGCTCGAAGGCTTAAACCTCCAGTTAATGACACTGTCTCTGGTACAGTGGAACCTCTCTGAACCGGACCAGAATAAATGTTCATATTAGAGGGATTTTCGGATAAAGAAAAGGTTTCTATTTTGGACTGAAAAATTATGATTTTTGTGATGCATGATGTGTATACCCATCTACTTGAGAACAGATTAATAAAATGTATATTTGAAAGGGGTCCATGTTTTACTATATAAGTAAAATAAGTATTCTTTCAATGATTAGGGACGAAACATGTGTTTTTATCTATCTGGTTATATATTTTTCATCACATGCCAGGTACTCGTTCGTGTATAATTTCGTAACGGCTTCTAAACAAACTTTGGGGTATTAGTATTCCCTTAGTCCGATTAAAGTTGTTTAAAACCAAGAATTTTGTACAAGATACAATGACTAAACAGTTTAGCACTTTGCACCTGGAAATGTATTTCTAATATGTTAATATCTCATTTTCTTCACTTTTATTCATAATATTGCATCCAAATATTAATGCATATACGTATAAAGAAATAAATAGTTGGTAAAATAAAAGTCTTTCTTTTCTACAGAAAGAACACATTCAACAAATCATTATTACATTTCATTTTATTCAATTTTTATTAAAATGCATGCATTATCCCTATCTGAAACCATTGAAATTTCGTTGCTGTTGTTACTTTTAGCAACAAATAAATGTCTTTCAGGCTATTTTTAATGTTAACAATAGCTGTTACTCGTAGCAATGTAATGAATAAATATAAATGTGTAAATACAATACTTGGTTAGACAAGGTGAATCGTTGTCTCGCTTTCTTTTTTCCATGTTTATTAATGATCTAGAAAGCATGTATATAGAAAATGGTGTTGAAGGAATTGATACATATATGTTTAAAATGTGTATTATATTGTATGCAGATGATATTATCATTTTTGCAAATAGTAGTGAAGAGTTACAAGTAAATTTAGATTTGTTACTAGTATATCAATATTGTAATAGATGGAAATTGTCTGTAAACTCCTCAGTAAAAACGAAAATTATGATTTTAGTAAAGGTGGAAGATTACCAAACAACATTAATTTTACATATGGTAATCAAATACTTGAAATTGTCAACAGATTTGTTTATCTTGGGATAGTGTTTTCCACTGAGGGTTCATTTTTTGAAGCCCGGAAGACTCTCGCTGGTTAATCATTAAAGGCAGTTAATTAATATTTAAAATGAATAAGTACCTACATAAGTTTACAAATATTTCTGTTAAACACAAATTAGATCTTTTTGATAAATTAGTTGCACCTATATTAAATTACGGATGTGAAGTGTTGGGCTTCCATAATGGAAACGCAGTAGAAAGAGCACATCTTCAGTACTGTAAGCGTCTGTTAGGTGTCAAAAACAACCCATTTGAACGACTTTGTGTATGGTGAATTAGGCAGGGTACCATTGCAAAATTATAATTTGTGGTTAAATATTTTACAATCAGATTCAAAAACATATATCAAAATCATATATAATATGTTGTATCAAGATATTATAGATAAGCCAATGACGAAAAACTGGTGTTCATTGTTGAGAGATTTATTATTCTCACTTGGATTCCCTGATGTTTGCTGTTATCAAACAGTTGGTGATATGAATATGTTTCTTGTTTTGATTAACTCCCTGGGGCCGAAATGCGACTATAGCGACAGCACTCCCCAGAACGGCGATTGACGAGTATAGTCGCGGCACCGAGATCATGATGATTGCGATAAGTACTTGTTAATTTTTGATAATTTTGACAAAAGCAAAATTACTTTGCATACTGGCTATTATTTCTTTGATGTAATAATTACTAGTTGTGCTAATAATTAGTACTCTTGTTAAGATAAATGTCTGTAACTATGCGGTAATGTAAGTGAAATAAAAAGACGATCTCCGCTGTGTTTCGTTCATGCTGTATTTCAAAAGAGTAAAATAATGTCGTCGGCCAGAGATCTTTCTTAAAATGAAGAAAATATTTATTTATTATCATGCTGATTCTGAAATATCAGTTCCGACTATGCGATTCCATTATCAGACAAATGAATGGTCGGAAAATGTTAAGTTTTAGCAGGCTGAAATATTGGTACACTTACATCACATACGATACAAATGGATAAAAAATAACACCACAATGCATGTTTCATAAAAAACAAAAAAAAAAAACAACAACTATATATATGTTAAAACACATGTTTGTAAATTTAATATTTGTTCAATAAACCATTGATACTCACACAAAAACGGGTGTAAATTTCGAGTAATGCTAATGTAACTATTCATTGTTAATGATGCATTTCTATTTATGGGAATTTAATGTTCAAATATCTATTAAACGCAGTAGGTGTGTTAAAATTGTGAATATTTTGAAGTGAAATTTTTGTTCTATTTGGATATAAGCTAGGACGAAATTGGATTTAAAAAATATTTGTTCAAACTTCGAATATTTTGTAAGTATATTTTAATTTACACCCAAGTTAATAATGTTTCACTGCATGATTTCAACTGACTGTATGCGAGTGTGATTATGATAAGGTTAGATAATGTTCCGCCGCAGCAGGCATGTTACGATATCGGTTTCGGGGAGTTAAACAACGAATAAATGATCAATTTATACAAAATTGGAGAAGTAGACTAGATGACTCTAGTAGAACACAGTTTTATAACATCATTGCTGATTTTAAATTTCAACCATATCTTGATGTAATCAATATATCAGAATTAAGAATAAGTGTAGCTAGGTTATGATTATCATTTCATAGACTTTGCATTGAAACCGGCAGATGGAATAAACCAGTCAGTGCACCTTTAAATGAACGTAAATGTATAATATGCGTTATTTGGTACTCTCAAAAGACTTATGTAACAAGTATATAAGATGAACAGCGTTTTACTTCTTCAAATGCAAAAAATAGTAAACACAAATACAAATGTACACAATTTTATTACTGAACTTTAAGAATGGCAATTTCTGGGCGCGGCTCCATAGTTTTTAAAAAAATGTCAATATTTATCAATTTTTCCGCACTGTCAACGTCCCAAGTTTCACTCAACGAGCACAATATTTCACTTTTCACAATTTTAAATTTTCAATAACAATTCGGATACTCAGTCATTACAAACGACCATTTAGGTATCTGCAAATATGCGTATCATTAAAGTCACAATAAAGCCCCCATTGGCATTGTTTAACAACAACAGCAACAATAATTCCAATCGGTCGGACTCATAAAGGAATTGAATCATTTTATTATATGTAATTTGGCCTTGAAAACAGAGGCATTATATCACATGCAAGGTAAAGTTATTGCGTCCGAAGTTCGCTGGCCGCATACATACAAACGGTCATACCGGATTTCCGCTTAATTACAATGGAGTTTTTGGATTTCACCGTCCTGCTGGAGCCGTACCTCGATACTGTAGTCCTTTCCTGTTAATGATGCACTCTGAAATCATAGGAAAAGCAATAGAATCTATATAATTCGCATTATTGAAATGATAAGGGAAATTTTCTACGAAAACCAAAAGAAATAAATATTCCTTTATTGTAAATTGACACAACAATTAAATTTTATGATGTAATATGTATGCCAGTAATGTCAAGGAGGGTGTGACCGGGTGGGTTTAAATTGTCTGAATTACTACACACATTCTCAATGCAGCCAAGATGAAAAGAAATGTGACGTAGTACGAACGTGTATAATGCGCCACGGACAAACACCACTAAATTGGCTTTGAACATTACGACATATACCACTAATTTAATAACCAACAAATAAGATTACGCCCAAATAACATGGACTATCTCAATGAGATAGTCCCCGTTATTTGGTACTCTCAAAAGACTTAAGTAACAAGTATATAAGATGAACAGCGTTTTACTTTTTCAAATGCAAAAAATAGTAAACACAAATACAAATGTACACAATTTTATTACTGAACTTTAAGAATGGCAATTTCTGGGCGCGGCTCCATAGTTTTTAAAAAAAATGTCAATATTTATCAATTTTTCCGCACTGTCAACGTCCCAAGTTTCCCTCAACAACGACCATTTAGGGTATCCCGGCAACTATGAGTTCATTAAAGTCACAATAACGCCCCACATTGGCATTGTTTAAACAACAACAGCAACAATTAGTTCCAATCGTTCGGACCATAGAGGATTTGAATCATGTTAGTTATTGTAAATTTGGCCCTTGGAAACAGAGGCTTATATCACATGCAAGAGGTAAAGTTATGCGTCCGAAGTTCGCTGGCCGCCACATGGCCATCGGACCTGGAGACCTAGCGGGCTCCAGGAACGAAGGCCACCGCCAAATAAACAAAAACTTATTTGACACCAGTGAACAAGACAAACCAATGATGCCACGCCCAGACCATTCGCCCTTAGTTTACTACCAATAGCACATCAGACATTAACAATTGCATCCAACTGACTAGCCAAACTATGCAGAAATAATTAACATATTCCCCTCTTCAGATAAATGAACTCCATCGCCCTGAAACAGTGTGGGACTCTGAACATTTATACGTGGGTGCTGGAGAGAAACACCACCCGAATCAACCACCCTCATAGCCCCGTAACTGTTAAGTCTTTTTCGGGACCTGTCCATTGCCATACGATTGTCTGAATACCGCCAATTGATTCTTGGGAGAATGTTTGACCAGATCAGTACTGTAGAAGAAAAATGCGTGTTTTTGAAATCCACAATCTTATCAATTTCTGTTCTGATTTCCTTCAGTTTTGTTTTCCCCAAGTCGTTTCCCCCGCAATGAACTAATAAGAAATCAGGTTCGTCTCTTACGCGGCACAAGGTTCGTAACTTTGAAAGCAGCTGGGTAAAACACAGACCGCCATAACCTTGCCACCAGATTTCAACTCCATCCAGACCGAGGTTTAGACCGGCCCTGGTGCTTCTTGCTGTTATGAATGCTTTTTTAATTAATGACGAGCCCAAACACCAGATAACTTCCCGGGACCTGAAGGTTGAATATAAATTACATATTACTGAATGAAACGATTCGCAGTCTAAGTTACTGAAAATTATCGTGACAGCGGATTTAGACATGTACAATGCAATGTAACTACAGGATTAGTTTAGGAATCATCCTGGTTGGACTACGTACATAGCCTTTGTATGCATCAGACGACCATCTTCCCGCTAATTTTATTTCTTTGTCGGTCATCCCTAGACTTGCCGCGGTAGTAGCGGCTAAGCCGCTCCTATTCTAAAGGAATGGGACTTAAAACACATATGAGATAGACCTTGAACTGCTAGTGCTTTTGAAAGAACCGCCGAAAATTGGTACCTTGTAAGCGGGCTACCATCAAAATGTACAAAAAATGGACCCTGCATTTTCGGCCTCATAGACAAGAATTCTTTAACATTTTTAACTGGGCATATGTGACCGCCTTGAGCAGAAATTTGCAATCTTTCGCCCTTCCCTTCCTGATCAGTTTTCGAAAATCTGAGAGAAACTATCAAAGTTTTACTTTCCTGTATCAAATTGATATCATTAACGCATAACGTGCTACTTAAATTTTGACGCTTCGATGCTGTTAATTCACCAACTCTCAAAAAACCAAAAAATGCCAGCGAATATGCCGCTGAAAAAAGAATTGTTTCATATACGTTCGTACATACGGCTGGAAGTTTTAACAAAATGTTGGATAGCAGACTGGGCGTAATTGGCAGTCTACAATCTGATCTCGTTTTTGACCTTTTGATTCCCTCTAACATTTTAGATATTACGAATTGCTTAGTAACGTCCTCATATCCTAATATTTTACATTGAATTCCTATCGATGCAACATAAATTCTAGCTGTAGAAGCCGATAAACCATGTAAGGATAAACTTGCTATAAACTGCATAATGTGCTCGAGCTGGGGTGGCCAGTCACTGTTTAACCCGTACTCTAAACGGAACTGCCTAAAGCGGTTCAAACCCAGACGGTACGTTGACGAAGTATTCCCCGATATGGAAGCATTTAGAAGTCTTGAAGCTTCACCGTGGATATCAGCGAAAAAAAATCTTGGGGAATAACTCCCGGGTCGTTGTTTGATTTTGGCGCCAACTCTCTGAATCTTGACCACTGTTTCCGAGAAAGAGAATCACAAATGCCATTAGCTTTCGATGCAATGTGTTTAGCTTTGAACACAGTATTAAATGACATTGATTTTAACACAAAATAACGCACCAGATGCATGACCGCTTTTGATCTGCAAGACTGCTTATTTAAAACTTTCATTAATGCTTCATTGTCAATCCACATTAATACTTTTTTATTCGCGATTCTAGAACCCCACAATGCTATTGCTAAAACTACAGGTACCATTTCTAGAAAAGTCATATCTTTAAGTATTTGTGACTTTGACCACGACAAAGGCCATGGAAAAAACGCCCAACACCCATCAAGATAGCAAGCACCACCACAATCTGCAGCACCTGCACTGTCAGTGTGCAGATTTAAAACATTGCTATCATGCCAAACATTAGCAGGAATGTGGACGACCCCATTGAAGTTATTCAAAATTGAAACCGAAACACGTAAGTCATCTTTCATGTCCGTCGTGACCCGACGATGATGATGGGGTTTATCTAGCCCAGACATGGCCTCATAGAAGCGACGCAAGAATGCCCTATTTCCGCGTATAGCTTTGCTAAAGAAGCACAATTTCCCTGTCAAAGATTGCAACTGCTTAAGTGTTACTTTTGATCTGCACAGGAAATTCCGGATTAAGTCAAGAAGCTCTTGTATCTTACTAAACGGAATCCGAATTGTCATTTGGTCCGAATCAAGCTCAAATCCAAGGAAAGTCAAAACCGTAACGGGCCCTACAGACTTTTCCTCTGCTATAGGGATACCTAATTGTAAACATATGTCCTCAAATGCTTTGACCAATGTAAGACAATTGTCAGAACCAGACTTTCCCACAAAAATAAAATCATCCAAGTAATGATCTAATGTTTCCAAACCCGTAACCTCAGTTACTAACCAATGCAGGAAAGTTGACACTTTTTCCCATAATGCGTAGGATAGACTCAGACCCATGGGTAAACATTTATCGAAATAAGACATGTTGTCAACTTTCATTCCAAGAAGGTGAAAGTCAGTGGGATTCACTGGCAATAAACGAAATGCAGATTTTATATCACGCTTAGCTAAAAGTGCAGACCTGCCCTATTTAAAAATCATATCAGACAGTGTCAAACGATGTATAGTTTACTGAGCAGAGGTCATAATTGATTCCGTCATTAATACTGCGACCTGACGGATAAGACAGGTGAGTTATTAACCTCCAGCTGCCATCAGCCTTAGGAACTACACCTATCGGGGAAATTCTCAGATTACAAAAAGGGGGATTAGGATGTGGGCCAGAAATGCGACCTAACTTAACTTCCTTATCTATTTTTTCTTGCAAAGCTAATTTATTTGAATATGCAGACTTCAGATTCTTCGCGTCAGAAAAATCTCTAGGACCTGAATACTGAAGCTTGAACCCAAATTTAAACCCATCTACTAAAAGTTTTGCATCAGCTTTGTTAAGATATCTCTTTATAAATTCTTCAAGAGCCTCAACTTTAACTGGAGTTTTTCCAAGGGCCATTAAATCTATTTGTGGATTGGAATGATCAGCGGCCGCTGAACTGTGACACGTGACCTCGCTGGCCTTGGGGAACAAAGGCCCGTACTGGTTTTCTTGTAACATCATGGAACTGCTTTCTATTGGGACAGTACCTAGAAGGATGAACAGCGTGACAAGTTATGCAAGTGTGTTTATAAGGACAAATAGGTCGACTGCATTGCCGATAATTAAAGTCATAACACCTGCCAAAATATTGCTTGTTAACCGCTATGTTACTTGAAGACTGCCCATTAGCCATGTATACCAGCCATAACTCATAGTCTATTTAGGCCCAAGACATCGCAGGATTAACCGACATGCGATATCTAAATTGCTGGTCATAGTCTTTCCATCCAAAACCCTTATGCCTTCTAGCACCATCCCGGACTGTACTCATATACTTAAGTAACTCCTGCGTTTTTTCGGGATGGGCACATAAGTATATACTAGTGTAAATCAAAAAGGCGTCTGACCAAGATTCAATGTCGTTTATTTTGGTTGACGGCCCACTAGGTTTTAAAACAAGTTCACCTGTTGTACTGATTGACACCTTGTTATGTTCCGGCTTTATAATTGAATCTAACAAATGTGCTAGCTCAACATATTTTCCGGAAATTATTTTAGACTTTAGGGAATCTGAAACAGCTATCCCCAGTTCAGAATGAATACTAGGTAAAACCTGACCTGGGCTACAGTCGTCAGTTCCTTTTTGCACAGTCACCACCCACATCATTTTGCACGAGTTGCTGCACTTCGTTATCTTGTTGGGGAATCACCAATGGAGGATCTTGTTGGGGAATCACCAATGGAGGAGCCTCGTCCTGCCTCTGATTCTCCACCTCATTATCTTGATGGGGAATCACCAGTGGAGGCTCGTCCCGCCTCTTTCTTTTGTCCGTTAAACCCAACTCTCCGGCCGCTTCTCCAGTCTTTCACGACGTTTTATTTTATCTAACGCCAAAATGACGTAAAAAGATTAAAAAAAATTATTAAGTTTCTACAAATATCATGATTTTATGAATATAAATTGAAGTAGATTTATTGCAATAAACGAGCAATTGTTACAAGTAAGTCCATCAACATAAACAAATCATCATTATCATCATCGTTCAACATCATCTCTTAAAATTCCATAAGCCAGTCGTCAATATTCCGATCATATTACAGTTTAATTTGCAGTACAGTATTGCAAAAGTTAACTAATTTAAACAATTAAGCCTCTCATCATCATCCTCAAAAACAACATTATCATCAACATCATCTTTAAAACAAAACAAAACAACATATGCCAGTCATCAGCCGTACGATCATATTGGGTGCCTCTTACTTCCATTGGCGTTTGTATACCGTATTAGTAGAATCTGAAACCCATTACCACCTTGACTTCCGATGAACTGGCTACTTTTCACTAAATAGGTTTAAGATTTCTGTGACTAGAATTAACCCTTATCATCATCAACATCAACTCTTAAACAAATTTGTTCTAACAGATCTATGTAATATCGATCAACATTATCATCATCATCATCATCATCATCATCATCAAGTTCAGCAGCAGCAATATAACATATCAATACGATTATAACAACATCTTCCTTCAAATCATCATCACAATTAATAACAATTCGTATTACTTTTATTGGAATTAACCATTATCATCATCATCAACTCTGAAATATGTGATAACGACCATCGTCATCCTCATCATCATCAACCTAGTTGACATATTCCTATTGCAGAACAACGTCAAATAATATGATTACAAAAAACGTCCTCCTTCACATTAACCCTTATCATCATCAAAATCAACTCTTTAACAAATTTGTTCTAATAGATCTATGTAATATCGATCAACATTATCATCATCATCATCATCATCAAGTTCAGCAGCAGCAATAACATATCAATAGATTATAACAACATCTTCCTTCAAATCATCATCACAATTAATAACAATTCATATTACTTTATTGGAATTAACCATTATCATCATCATCAACTCTGAAATATGTGATAACGACCATCATCATCATCATCATCATAAGCCTCGTTGACATAATCCACATGCAGAACAACGTCAAATAATATGATTACGATATGTTAGAAGATGAATATCATTTTGTGCTAGAATGTGTTATATAATCTGAACTTAGAAAACAATTGTAAGTTACCTTTGTATTACTGGAAACGTCCAAATATGTTTAAATTCATAGAATTGTTGAATTCGGAAAATGGACATTAAAATGTCTTGGAAGTTTTGTAAACAAAACATTTACTATGAGATCAGACTCATTGTATAACAACACGTAATTTAGAAACATATATGAAATTAGTTATATTTAACTCAAATGTTATGTAATCTAGTGGTTACTAACTGCACATTTATTTTTGCAACAAACAAGCGTTATTTTCCACCGTTTGTCTTGTCTTTTTCGTTTCGGACAACGTAGACATCAAAGTGGAATATGCTTTTTAATAACTTTATATTAAAATGATCGTTTGATTAATATGTATATTGATAATGGCGTTACATAGTTTATAATATATTAATCAAATACTATTAAACATGTTCATCAAAAACCACTTGTGAATCTTACTTACAAGGTTTACTATGTAGTGGTATAGTATTGATCACAATACAGTGTTTTTTTTTAAAGTGCCTCGATCGTTTTATTGTAAGTTGCAATATATGTATAATATATGACAAATTGTGTTGTAACGTTACAAGTATGTGTACATTAGGTTTAATGCAAATTTTGATATGTTTCATACAATTATATATATTAGAATTGTATAATACAGTGCAAATATGAAATTATATTATATGTACATGTCCGTCATATTATTCGTATTATTTGCATATACTTAAATTGCCACATGGGTCTATGCCTAATGGATATATGAAATAAACTTGTTATTTATGTGTTTTGTCAATTACTGCTTCATTGCACTCTTTCAATGTTTAGTTCATCAGAATTTTCCCCATGCGTAACATCAACAGTCGGCTTGAATATTTTATTATATCGATTCGCTTAGCAAAAATATAAAATTAATGGGAAGAATAAACAAACAAAAACAATACACGATAACTGTTATATGAACAAAGGAAAATACACCCATGTTGAAAAGATGAAATAATTTGTATAAGTTAATTTTCAATCAAATTTTGCTTATATTTTATAGCACAAATAGATGTGTATCCCATCCTATTTCTACATTTCTTTTTTGACAAATTGTGCTGTTTCATTTATATTTTATGCTTTTGTCTTGACGATACCGAATTAGAAAATTAAGATAAAGCTTTAGGTTGATGTCTTGGCTATTAATATTCAAATTAAATCACACGGCCGTTCAAGTTTAGGACAGCTTACCACTGGTCCTGACTCAACTGTTAAGAAAATGTTCCAGTCATGATGAATGACGTTTTTTTATGTATTATATTGTGTATGTATTATATTTTCTTTCTATGTGTTCTAAGCTCTAAGATGAGACAAATACTTTCTTTTAATCTTCTTTCACATTCAGTTCCATCAGTATTAAATCATGTACATAAAGCACATACAAACAATCCAGTCAACAATCAAAATAGAACATAGTATCTGAAAACGAGCTCTCACTTATACTAATACTAATTCAAGTCGTTGACATTAGAAAACTTAAAAAAATAAAATTTGAAAATAAGTTTAGAAATGCTCACTTATACTTAGAATACGCTGCTTAATACATTTTTGTGCCAACAGTGACCTGCGCAGACCGGCGTCCCGGTCACGCGGAGAAGCGCTTCGGGGCAACGATTTATACCTACATTTTCTCAAAGACAAATATATTCTGAGTTTATGTAAGATTTTATTACCGAATAAGAAGTTGTAATGGTAGACGGACAAAGCACGTCATTAAGGAGCAATTGCCGCTCTGGTGCATAAATTTGACATGATAAAAGGCTGTTATTTGCTGTTTCTATATTACCGCATGTACAGTTGATCATCTTTTATTAGCGCGTCCATTTTATAATGACTTGAGACAAACATGTTTACCTAGTTATCATTATGCTTGGCTTAAAATTAATTGAAATCAATAATTAAATCTGCGCATGGAAATATAATGGTCAGTTTAGGACAGAAGTTCGAATTAACGGCGACACAACAAGTTAAAGTATTTGTTAAAAGGTTCATTTCAAAATTTAACTACATAGCGACTTGTCTCATAATTTTTTTCATTCTCTTATGACGCTTCGTTGATAATTATATCAAAAGGCGGAGATATCTTTCATTAACATAATCAGCAATGTGTGCGTATATTTCTAAATTTCTTTCATCAACTTAACCATTTAGATATGCTCAGAGTGGCTATAACTTATTTTACTTCTAGTATATTTGTAATTACAAAACTATATTAATTATATTAAGTTCTTGGTTTATTGAAAACAAGTATCATTTATTTATTAGAGCACATTAAGCATTTAAGTGAAGCATTCGTAGTCGGTGCCTCTATAAGCAAGGTTTAGCGCAATATAAAATGGCAATGGCAACATGTTGATCATGAACTGAAGTTGCAAGTCAGCGTGGAATAAGTAAGGTTACAGACCTATTTAAAATTTGGAATTATTTCAAACTGTCTATGCTTTATTTTTATTTTTAATGATATTTCAAATCCTGCAGTGTTATAAAAATGATTATGTTACAGATTTCATGATTATGAGCCTGAAAACCATCAGAGGTGAATATAACTTAAAATTGTAATATTGAACTGCATTTAACCGCATTTCTAAGGCTTAGATTGGTTATTTGATTGGTTTTGCTTTGGTTACCTGACCATAGGACGACCTTTCTACTTTACATATTTAACGCTGATAATATCACATTAACGACGAATTCAGCAATGCTTGAAAGAAATGATAATACCAGGCGGTATAAATATTGTTAACAATTAATGTCTTTTTAAATTGAAAGTAAAATTGTATGAACAGCCCATGAACTACATATAAAACAGTATTGTATCTACAGTTCACCTCTAGTGCGTTCATCAGTCATATAAAGGTATACGACAATTGGCTTGTGACGAATCTTTATGTCAAACTGATATAAATTAAACCATTTGCATATTAAAAATACTTTTATCATAATTTTTCTGAATTTTAATTTTGTATATATATATTTGTGAACCCCTAAAAGTTATTTGGCGGTGAACAAATATATTTTGTCAATTAAATATTTGAACTGAATGACTTGTTCATAAAACTCTATGTATTTAGTAAAAGTTAAATACATTTGGTGAGGATTTTCTACATTAGAAGTAAATATTTACAGATCAATGAGCCGCAGCATGAGAAAACCAACATAGTGCATTTGCGACCCGTATGGATCCAGACCGGCCTGCGCATCTGCGCAGTCTGGTCAGCATCCGTGCATTCACGTTCAAATTCTATTGCAATTAGAGAAACCGTTAGCGATCAGTATGATTCCTAACCAGACTGAGCGGATGCGCAGGCTAGTCTGGACCCATGCCGGTCGCAATATGTTGGTTTTCTTATGGTTCGGCTCAAATATTTAGCGAAATATGTGCATTGGATATCTTTAATAAAGGTGAATAAGGACATATTTGCTACGATAGGAGTTTACTGATAATGCTAGAGTGTTAAAGGAGATTACTGCATTTAAAAACATATTAAAACATTAATATAGCCTTGGTTACATCAGTTACACTAAGGTTGTTTAAAGTGATATAGTGGCTGATCATTTACGCTTTTGCACTTTAAAAGTAATTTTGTAAACGTATTAATATCCCATTTCCAGCATTTTTGAGCACCCCCTTCCTCCCCCATGAGTGTTGGGGGCATATAGATTTGCTCTTGTCTGTGCGTCCGTTCGTCCGTCCGTGCGTCTGTGCGTCCGTGCGAAGTTCGTGATGCGCCTAGTTCAGAAAGTATTTAATATGAATTGATGAAGCCTTGTATGAGTCTTTATCTTGATATGAACTTGCACACCTCCTATTTTTCGTCTGGCACCGCCCCCTATGATTTTATGGCCCATGAAATAGTCAAAAATGCACATTTTCATCTTGTGACACGCCTAGCTCAAAACGTATTTGATATAGATTCACAAAACCTTGCATGAGTCTTAATCATGATATGAACTTGTGTACCTCCTATTTTTCATTTGGGTCGGCCCCCTATTTCCAGAGTTATGGCCCCTGAAATAGAAAAAAAAATGCACATTTTCACCTGGTGACGCGCCTAGCTCAAAAAGTATTAAATGTAAATTTATTGAACCTTGCATGAGTCTTTACCATGATATGAACTTTTGCATCTCCTTTTTTTCATCTGGGTCCGCCCCCTATATATAGAGTTATGGCTCCTGAAATAGTCAAAAATGCACATTTTCACCTTGTGACGCGCCTAACGCAAAAAGTATTACATATAAATTGATTAAACCTTGCATGAGTCTTTATCATGATATGAACTTTCGCACCTCCTATTTTTTATCTGCCCCCGCTCCCTATTTTCAGAGTTATGGCCCCTGAAATAGTCAAAAATGCACATTTTCACCTTGTGACGCATCTAGCTCAAAAAGTGTATGATATAAATAGATGAAAACTTACACGAGTCTTTATCATGATATGAACTTGCACATCTCTTATTTATTTGCTGGCTCCTCCCCCTATTTTTAAAGTTATGTCCCCTAAAAAATGTCAAAAAATGCACATTTTCACCTAATTATGTGCCTAACTCAAAAAGTATTTAATGTAAATTCATGAAACCTTGCTTGAGTCTTTATCATAATGTGTCTTGCACACTTGGCATTCTTCTTGAAAATCTTAGCATTTATTACAGAGTTATGGCCCTTGAAATAGCCAAAATAGTGGATTTTTTGTTTGTGATGCTCATAGCTCAAAAAGTATATGATATAAATAGATGAAAACTTACATGAGTCTTTATCATGATATGAACCTGCACACCTGTTATTTATTTGCTGGCTCCTCCCCCCTATTAGGTGCTCATAGCTCAAAAAGTATATGGTAAAGAATAATGTATCCATTTCATAAATATTTTTTGAGGCTATACCCCATTCAGACTGCAAACATTTGAATTATTTCCCCTTATTTGTGACAGATGTATCAGTGGGGGGTACACCCTGTGTCCTACAGACACATTCTAGTTGTTCATACGTTGGTATCTAAGTAATAATGCATTTTCATTTAAAGAAATAAAGATATCAAACTTACAATCTAAAAGATCTGTATCAATCTTTTGATACATCTTTTGATACAAAGTAACGTTGATTGATACAAAGTAACGTTGGAGGGTATGTATATTCTGTATAATTTATTTGTATGAAATATCCTGATCTGAAACCACACGGCAAGTTTGTATCTGTTGTTAATTTATATCGCAAAAAAATGTTTTGTGAACTGTTTTCTCTAAAATTTATAAAATGTGCGTTGCGTGTCATTACAAGAGTCTTGAATCCAACTGCGCTCACTTGTACACTACCTTTATTGTCATACATTTTCACCAAAAAAAAAAACAACTCCCCATTAACACAGTTATTTCCCTTGAAAACATAAGTACCATTAACATAACGTACACTTGCTTGCCGTTGTTGTTAGTTATAAATAAAACATTGCTTTGCCAATTATAGTTTCAGTTCATTCCTTGTATGTTCAATTCATCAGCTGTATTACAATGCTACATTACCAGGAGCCTATCCCCCATTTGTAACGCGAGTCAGATGTGCTAAACAGGCACTATGACAATTCCGATACATCGAATCACTTAGCAAAATCATAAAATTTATGGAAAGAGCGAATGTTTGGATACAAAACTTTAAACTTAATTCATATAGTATAATCATAAAATTTATGGAATGAATGAAGGGATACAAAAATATACTTGATAATTGTTGAATAAACGAAGGAAAGTATACCTATTCGGAAGATTTTTGTAAGTTTATTTGTTCGGTTTTTTTTTTACTTTCCGAAAGCTGGTAGGAGGCCATCTATTTTTAACTCAGCAGAAATCACCAAGATACAAAGTTTTGAAAAAAAATAAAGCACCTGTAAATGAGCCGCACCATGAGAAAACCAACATAGTGCATTTGCGACCGGCATGGATCCAGACTAGCCTGCGCATCCGCGCAGTATGGTCAGGATCCATGCTGTTCGCTAACGGTTTCTCTAATTGCAATAGGTTTTGAAAGCGAACAGCATTGACCCTGACCAGACTGCGGGGATGCGAAAGCTGGTCTAGATACATGCTGGTCGCAAATGCACTATGTTGGTTTTCTCATGGTGCGGCTCAAATGTATTTGTATGCTTTCATAAATTCCATACACAATATCTGCAACTAATAAGACTCTGTAGTCCATACATAAATAAAAGCGAAATCTAGCTCCGTGAAAATATGGGCCAATATTCCAAAGTTTTAACATAAATACAAACCCATCCCGTATGTAGTCTACATAACAGATCTACCTGTCGGCCGATTACATTACTTCTTTTTCAGTACTTTTTGCTGAATTAAACCTCTGTTGTTTTGACATTGGCACATTGTGTGCTGTAAGTTAACATTTTCAGCTTCGCAATTGAACGACTTCAGTACAGTAATTCTGTCAAGGCTAGCTGAATGCTTGTCGGAAGTTTAAATTCAAAATCTCCATTCCAGACCACTAAAGCATACAATCCGTACTGACTATTATTTTGAAGGAAACCAGGGCCCTCAGTTTTGAGATATACGTAGCTTTGCATCTCTATCCTCTACTAAGTAGTATTGAATGAAATTAACCTCATTTAGTGAAGTAGTCAAAACAAAAGTTTTGAATCAATATACCAGTTTAACGGTAATCAATCTATCATGAAAATTTGATTAATTGTAAGTTCTTGGAACCATATTCTCGTCTGAGGTGTCACCTGTCAAGATTTGTACAATATCTATTCCCAAATTCAAAGAAAATACACTTCTGTTTATTTATTCAGTGTCAATAAAATTGCCAGACAGGACCAGACTCAACCCAAATGCATCTTTAGATCCAGGCCCGAAACGAATATATATACATTATTTCAAAGTACAGTTACGTTAACCCTATTGCACCATTGCAACAGCATTTATCTATCGATCAAATAGGTGTAACATAGAGAAACATCTGTTAATTAATCCCTTGTAAAACATTAACCCAAATAATACGATCAAGAACAAAGAACACTGAGTACTACTGGCTGATATAAAATGGAACAATTTTATTAGAAACCGTTATTTTTAATGACTTCAGCATCTCAGTATTGCTTTACTGACATAGTTTCATTATATTTTATATGCAAAACAGACGCCACGGCTGCCTGTTTGAATCCATCAGTAAATTGTGCTACATACAAAACTGCATGTATATACCAACTGCATACTTTTAGAATGTCGAGAAATATACTAGTATAAGGAACAAGATCAACTATCAAGGCATTTGATTTTTATCAAATCTTAAATGAAAAATATATTATCATGACTCAATGAATGTATGCCTGAATCGTTAGTAGTCATTAACAACACTAGAGTTGCCATATTGGTTTTAAAATCACCGGAAACTCAAGTCCGTTGTGCAAGAAATTACGAATGCGAATCCTGTTCGCTAATCGTGCGATACCCGTGATTGTTCTTCCTGGCGATTTGATAGAAGACAATGCATATGACGTCAAAAGGGGAAGTTGTTGGTCACTTGTTGAGAACAAATTAGAATTTTTGCAAGGTCCAGGAACAAAAGTTAGATTAACTGACTGCTGTCACATCACTCTAATTTTGCTGAAAGCATAATCAAACAAACAATAACAAATAAATGTATGACATATTTGTTTAGAGATATTTATACATCATTCACTTAAAAGTGTAATATTGGCAAAGCAGCATTACGTCATAGATCAGTCACAATGTGCCATAACATCAGAAGTAAAACACTGTGACAAATGTTATTATAGTATAGTCTGTATTCCTGTAAGGACATGGTTTACATATGAAAACAATTAGTACTTTATTAGGAGAATACCTGTTCTTTTTTATAGAGAACAGCCTGAGGTCAGCACGAAGGTAATTTTTGAATTAGCAACCGCATGATTAACAACATTAAAAAATATGTTTAAAAGGTCATAATCCAAATGTTTAAATTTTGATGTAATATTTGTGTTATGGACATAAAATATATTGTGTTCGTATTTAATTCTATTTTCTATAATTTTCTCGTATATTTGTAATAGGTTTAAATATTTCATTCATTGTCAGCTTTCATAGCCAAATCACTGGCTTATCGATGAAATTGTCTCCCTTGAAAATAAGTTATCGGCGTTATCGATTTCTCGATCCGATTGATTTTGCTTATATAGAGATATATAGGAAATAATTTTTTAAATTGTAATAATTTTTTCATTTTTTAAGCCACTTAATTTATCCACATATGAGCACAAACTTTAATCTTTCGTTATTATAATTATGTAAAAGGTTTTGTGATTTGATCGCATCTTAATGCTTCCCTACTCGTTATAAAATTGATAATATCACTCCTAATTCCCACAATAGAAAACACGAGGTAAAGAGCCATTTTTCATAAATAACCATTTTTCAAATAGAAAGTTCGTATCTTTATAATTTAAGTACAAAATTTATCCACATACGTGCAGAAACTATAAAGTATGAAGATTTAAATGGTGTTTTTAAAAATGAACTTTATCATGATCTTAATGCTTCCCTGATCAATTTAAATCAAACATGTTTTAGCCAAACACATTTTCTGGCCATTAGCGTATTACATAGACCTATTACATGTATTTAATATACTGATGGTCGAGGTTTTATTTCTGTTTTTTATTTTTTTTATTTTCATCTGTGGTCTACCTTTTCATCAAGGTGAAAATCTCAACACCAAAGTGAATAATTTGTTGAAAGAAGGTCTTAAGTGCAGTGTTCAAGTATGTAATACTGAAAGGAAACCTAGTGTTAATTATTCAAAACCAGGGGTAGTTATTGCTACTATGTACTCATACGAAGATAGGCAAAAAATGTTGAAATCAAAACCTAATCTCCGTGATAGTAGCAAGTACTCAGATGTATTCATTCACTGTGACCAGACACGTGAGGAACGTCTGATGATGAATAACTTCAGAACTGTAGTAGGTGCATTGAAATCTAGTGGAATCAGTGTACGCGGTAATTAAGTGATACATAAATCAAACATTCGTGGTGACCATTATAATGATACTAATGTTAATGGCTTTAATAACAAAAGTAATTCAAACAATGGTTCCCATAGTCAGGGTAATCCACCTGGGCGTGGTGGAGCTAGTAACAGGCGTGGGCGTGGCGGTAACGGACGTGGTAGTGGAGGTAATAATCAGGGATGGCAACAGCAAGGAAGTCAGAGGAGGGGCGGTGCTCGGGGATGGAAGGGACATGAGATAAGAACAAGCTTTTGGAATGTGCACGGATGGAGCAGTAATAGCTCAAGTGATAATTTCATCCTTAGAGAGGAAACATTGTTATCTTTGAATCTTGACATTATTGGCATTGCAGAATCACATTTATTAAATTCTGATTGTATTGATATACCTAATTTTACATGGTTTGGTAACAACCGTAAGAAAATTCATGTAAATGCTAGAAAGGGATCTGGAGGAGTTGGCTTTTTAATATGAAATTCTATTTTAAATGATTTTATTGTGTCTGTATTGAATGACTCATGTGAAGATATATTATGGTTAAAGCTCACACATAAATCTGACGATATTTGTCTTTTGCCTTGTATATGTTATCTTCCCCCCGAAAACTCTTCAAGGCAGGTGGACCCATACGTATTTTATGACACTTTGTTGTTACACTTATACGAGTACTACCATTTATTTGCGGTGACTTTAACAGCCGTTGTGGGGATCTGGAAGATTACATAGCAGGTGTAGACAATATTATTGAGAGAGAGGTTGTTGATTTTAAAACAAATAAGTATGGTGAATTACTAATAGAGTTTTTAATAAATAGTAATTTTTGCATTTTGAATGGTCTGAATACTATTTGTAATGATTTTACATCTGTATCAACAAAGGGGTGCGCAGTTGTAGATTATTGTATTATACCCCATGAAAATTTGTCATTGTTCAACCAATTCTATGTACATAGAATATTAGATGTTATGAATAGTTCTGTTGTATCTAATAATATCAGTCCTTCAAACATTTCTGATCATTCGATTTTGAGTTGGGAAATACATATGGGTGCCAGATCCTCAGATAATGAGAAAAATCTAAGCTGTCCAACAGTAGACAAGTTTGACTGTTCAAATGTGCCCGATAGTTTTTTTGCTGGGTGAAGAGGTAGTTGGGCAAATTAACAATTGTATCTCTGAATTAGAGCAAGGATATCGAACCCAAACTGATATTAATACAGCTTTTGAAGATTGGTGTAATATTGTTCACCAGGAAATGTATGAAAAGATTCCTTTTAGACCAGTAATTTTTTTTCTAGTATGAGGAAGAAACGGACTGGTAAGCCTTGGTGGAGTAATACCTTGAACAACTTATGGTCAGATATGTGTATGAAAGAAAGGCAATGGTTAAAATGTAATGGTAAGGCTGATAAAGTCCGTTTTAAATCTGCTTATGTTAACTCTAGAAAAATATTTGATAGAGAGGTTCAAAGAGCCAAGATATTCCATTGGTTTTCTACTCAGACAAAACTTACAAATTTGGCTAAAGAAAATGATGTAGAATTTTGGAAAACAATTGGTACTGTTGGGGTTAGCCAAGAACGTAAGAAGAGTATACCTGTGGAGGTGGTGCTGGACGATGGAAGGGTTTCTTCCAAATTACAAGATGTTTTAGAAAGGTGGAAAGGTGACTTCTCAAATCTCTTGAATCAGACGAGTAATGGTTCCTACTCTAATCAGTCATTATTGGGAGAAGATAGTCATGTGTCAGACCCTGAGTTGGATAATCACATTTCAATTTTTGAAGTGAAAGCGGCTATTGATAAAGCAAAATTAAATAAGGCCTCTGGCATTGACCGCATTCCTAACGAGGTTCTGAAAAATGATATGTCCGTCACTTTTTTGCACTCATTATTTTGTGTATGTTTTGAGACCGGAATGGTACCGTCTCTTTGGGGAAAGACCATTATTAACCCAATCCCAAAGTCCAGCACCATTGATACAAGAGACCCTCTCCAATATCGGGGCATTAGCCTGGCTTCTAGTATGTATAAACTTTATGCAAGTGTTCTTAATAATAGATTATCCCGCTGGTCAGAGTTAAATGCTAAAATTGTGGATGAACAGAATGGCTTTCGGAAGCGACGTAGTACAAGAGATCACATTTCTACACTTACAAATATCATTGAAGTTCGTAAAAAGTTACGTAAATCAACATTCTGTTCTTTCATTGATTTTAGGCGAGCATATGATGGTATTGATAGAGCGTTATTGTGGAAGAGGTTGAACAGCATTGGTGTATCTTCTAAAATGTTGTCGGCAGTAAAGTCTTTATACAATTCAGTATCTGCATGTGTACGGATAAATGGCTTTTGTACAGACTGGTTCTCGGTTAGTTCTGGCTTACGTCAGGGATGCTCGATGTCGCCATTGCTTTTCAACCTGTTCTTAAATGACTTAGCATTGCAGATCAAGGCTGTAGGTAAAGGTATTACTATTGATAATGAGCAGGTTTGCATTTTGTGTTATGCTGATGATTTAGTATTGATTGCTGAGAATGAGGAGGACTTACAGTCCATGTTACATGTTCTTAACAGTTGGTGTACATTGAATAGTATGGTTATCAATTGTAATAAGAGTAACATTGTTCATTTCAGACCACAATCCTTGTCAAGGTCAGATTTTGTGTTTAAATGTGGAGATAATATATTAGAATATACTACTAAATATACATATTTAGGAATGCTACTCACTGAGCATTTAGACTATAATCTTACTGTCAAATCTGTGGCTCAAAGTGCCAGTAGAGCTCTTGGTCTACTTATAGCCAGATATAAGAGTCTAGGTGGTATGTCCTTTTCAGTTTTTAGTAAATTGTATAATTCAACTGTGTGGCCTGTCATATCGTATGCATCTGCCATTTGGGGTACTCGGTCTTACTCGTGTATTAATGCAGTAGAGAACAGAGCATTACGATTCTTTCTTGGCGTTGGAAAATACACACCGACTGCCGCTGTGGCTGGTGATATGGGATGGCTACCACCTTTAGTTAAACAATATAAAACAGTGTGTAATTTGTGGTATAGACTAATTACAATGGATAACAGTCGTATCTATAGAAGAATTTTTCTCTGGACTAGAGATAATGCAAAGCCTAGTTGTAAGAATTGGGTTTTTAGTGTAAAACAAACTTTTATAGAGTTAGATTTAGATATGTTTTGTAACGGTCATTTGACTGTATCAAAAAGAAAACTTTGTGATAAGGTTTCTAGTACTATGTTTGAAAAATACAAAAATGACTGGAAAAATACTGTAACCAGAACAAATGCTGTAAGAGGCAATGGTAGAAACAAACTAAGAACTTATTGTCTTTTCAAAAAAGAGTATTGTACTGAAGAATACTGTAATGTGGTTTTACCTCGTACTCATAGGTCAGCATTTGCCAGGTTTAGATGTGGTGTAGCCCTACTTATGTTAGAAACTGGAAGATACATGAATTTGTCTCCTGAGAACCGTGTTTGCCCTTTTTGTATCGGGTGTGTGGAAGATGAGAGTCATGTTAACTTACAATGCCCTATGTATTCAAATATTAGAAACATTCTGTGTGCTAAGTGCCAAAAGGTAACAAATTTTAACTTACAGTCTGATGCTGAAAAAATGGTTACTTTGTTTTCCAACAATATGTTAATTAGATGCTGTGCCAAAGCCTGCTATGATATTTTGCAATTAAGAAACTCACATTTGTATAGATAATGTTATCCTACCACTAATAAGCTGTTTTATACTGTAGAAATAAGTTTTTTTTTAATATTGTAGAAAACTGGAATGTTTTATCCTTGTAGTTGATGTACATGTATACATATATTATAATAGGTCCCTGATAATGATAGGTACTGGTATGTTAATTAGGGAACCTAGGATTTAGATGTAACATCTTGTTTTTTTTTTTTTGTTTTTTTTTTTTTTTTAGTTTTATTCATGGGTCTTAAATTTTATGTTTTAAGTTTTCTCTTAATCTATCAAAGCTACTTTTTTTGAATGTGTTGAAAACATGCAACACTTGTTAAAATTTCTTGGTCAAGTTTTGCCTCTAGGTCCATTTTGCCAAAGCTATTGTTTTAAACTTGGAACAGTTATTCACTATTAAAAACTGACTCTGCACAGCAAATACTGTAACTCTACATTGCTCTGATTGAATTATTGCCCCTTTTGGACTTTTAATATTCAGGTATAGGATAATATTTATATCTAACAGAGACGTCTGCACCTGCAAGACGCATGCTCCTGTTTTAAAATGTGAATGACCAGTATATAGGGATAGTCGAGTAGTTAGATATCCTTTCTAAATTAATGACATTTTGGCAAATGAATGGATAAACTCGGTGCTTTTGTTTTCTGCCTGTAGTAAATGTATAGTTTTAAATCCTGTTATATAATATAGCTTTGGCCACACTATCAGTAACTCAGTAACATGTAGCACATTTTGTGTAATAGTTATTACACACCAAATCCCTCTTTTTATTGTAATTCCGAGGTAATGTATAAATACATAAGTCTGTATGCATGCATGTAATTATGTATAAATATATGCATATATACCGTATGTTAAGTGAATTTTAATTTGAATCACTGTTATTTTAAATGTGTAGTAATTATTGAAAACTGTGATAGTATTATGTTTTTAATAGTCTCTTATAACTCTACTAAAGAGTGGCAAAGTACATGTATTTATAGAATTTTATCATGTCTTTAATATTGATTTGTGTACTTTGATGAGACTTTAATAAACAATAAAATCTATCTAAAACGTTTATATTCTTTTTTTTTTTTAATTAATTATTTAATTTCTTTATGTTTTGCAATATTTAATCATTAACGGGACAAGTACAGGTACAACCAATTACCGATTTATTATCTGAGCAAAAGAAATTTATCATGCATTTGGAAAACTGTGAAAATAACGCGGCAGATTGAAAGAATGGGCTAATACGATATGATTGGAACACAATGGATGAAATAGAGTCGTTAAAATGTCAGCAAATAATGATGACTTATCGGTTAATATTTTCTCTTTCTTATTTTCCGAAATGGTCTATAATTTTAGTTACTCAATAAAAACGAACAATGAACTTTCGCTTGTGCATTTTATTTATACATTTTACTAGGTGCTTAAGGGGAATATGTTTTGACAACACCGCACTTAAGAGTAGTTACAATTTGCGGGACACCACAGAACCTCCTTTGGTCTGGATTCGAACTGACAAATTTTGGATCACGGTTTGATCGTTTTAGTGATTTGGACACAAATTTTGTTTGAAACTTGGGTGCAAGGAATAAAATTCGAAAGAAACTGTTACAGTGATTTTATCAGTTTAGTCATCATTGCAATTCTTTCTAACATGTTTTACTTTTCCTGAATTCTACAAAATTCAATAAAATTGATTAAAATGTAGGACAGTACCAATATACAATTTATCATAATTTCGCACCTAATCACGTGTCAGCGCTAATGACATTAGGGTAAATTGTTAATTAAAAATACGCTATATGTCTTTTGTCAAGTGTATAGTTATATCCGGTGGGGTCTTTGTGATGCGACCTTCGGTTCAGCATATTCAATAACCTTATAACCGTATTTTAATTTAACTTAAAATGACGATAATCTGTTTAAGTGTTATTCTTATCAAGTTATCTATTTTCGAAGGATATTTTTTATTTATTAATATAAATAGTAATGAGCGTATAGTTATATATTACAATTTAAAGATCCACTACTATATAAGTGTCTCTCCCCCAAAATCTAATAAACAACTCCCATCTTATCTGCTGCTTATCAGCGATTATGTAACATTGACTAATTAGAGAGCAATTGCCACAGTAGGGGACCCACCTAGACCATGAAGATGTGTGCAGTGGAGTTGAATGAAATGGTGAATGTGGAATTATAATAATAATAATGATTTTAATAATTATTATAATTATTTTATTACTATCTAGATTGTAATTATTATCTGATTAATAAATATTGTTATTATTATTATATTATATTAAGAAAAAATAATAAAAGATAAAGCAGTAATATAAAAAAAATAATGATAATAAAACTCAGGTATAGTGAATACTCATTGACAAACAATATCTTATAATATCAAAATTATACGAAAAACATCATACCGATGAAGGTGATCCTTCCATTATATTTATATAATATAGAAAACTTACAAAAATAATGGGAAAATGATGCAATCACCATTATTTGAATATAATATTACTGGATAAAATCAAATTATTGCGTTCTATCTATACTGAATTTTCGATTTCAAACAGTTGCCTAAAGTGTACTTTTTCATGTATATTCGGTTTTTAATCTTAGAGTAAGACCAGTGTTTTTATACAATATTCTGCAAGCATTGAAACAAAACGTCTAGATGAGTGAATAACACAATTTTCTAACATATCAAATTTGAATTTGTGCACTTCTCTAGACAGAGCTTGAAGAAAACTTTTTTTCCCGTCAAAACATAGATCTAACGAAATTTGTAACTTATTCCTAAATATTTTTTTTTATTATTATTTTATTATGTTTGATCAAATAGCTATAAAATAAAAAAAATGTATTTTATCATTCTTTGGTTTGATCAACAAATATCTTTCTTTTCATAAAAATGCCAAAATAGGTATATCTTTTAAAATTGTCACATATTAATTTTATTAACTAAAATACACTGTTTCCCCTTCTCACTAATTGATACTCTTGACTTTCCAATAAACAATGGAATATCGATTTTCACAAGGTAGCAGATAACCGAAATACGTTAATCCTGTGGTCTTGCCTAAGGGAAACAATCCAAATATGTTTGAATTGCCAGGTAATCAAGGGAGGCTACAAGGTAAAATTGGCTATGAAAGCTGGAAATGAAAATAACAGAAATATTGTTTAATCCATTGTTTTGATTACCTTCTTTTACGGTTCTACTGACTTTGTAAGTTTGTGTGTAATATTAAAAAATATTTTTTTCTAGACTTTTAATTATGCAATCTGACTAAAGTACTTGATCTTCTAAACGAAGATCTGAGAACGACCCATTCACATTCGTCTTCTGTATATTTTGGATTTCCAGTATTGCTATTTTTATTTTATCCAATGAGACGACTTGTTCGAATGTCAAAGAGTAAGAAAAATGTGCAGTTATTTCAGGGCTCGAACCCGGGACCCCTCGCTTACAAAGCAAGTGGCCTACCGACTGAGCTAACCGGCTATCTGATACATTATGACATAAGAATTGTAAATATCAAAAGTCAAAGCTACAGGTAGATTTGCAAGATGTTGTAAGTTAGGCTCTGATTGGCTAGCGAAAGGGTCGTCAGAACGAGGCAATGAATAGGTCGTTCTCAGATCCTGTGCGTAGCGTAATAGGATATGTACTTTAGTCAGATTGTTTAATTATGTATATTCTCTTATCATTATTAATATAAAACTAAATGCTTTTCGAACCCTTTAAGATATCAAAGGAAACTCAATGAACTTTGTAACATACCATCCTGGAAGGTTGATTTTATACTATTTGATTTCAATAAAATTACAGACTTATTTCAACATTTCTAGCATTTGTATGCAATATGCGGATTTATTATGTACCTATATAAATTCTATGTTCAAGTCAAGTTGTTAATAAAAATTCTGTTCTGTTCTGTTCTGTTCTATAAATTCTGAAGAAAAAAAATCAGATTGTATTTCACAATTAAATATGACGAGGCAGAAAAAATCCGTATTGGTCCCTTTTAAATTCCGTATTGTACCTTCCGCATTCTATGCTGCCGGACTGCTTTCATTAATATGCATAAGCTGACACAGTTCTATAAATAGCGCACATAAATCCACTCGAGCTGAATACAGCATCCCGGATCGAGCTACAGCTATAATAACCCTATTATATCCTATCGGCAAAAGAAGGCACTCCCCAAATGAAATTGTCCAGAGTTAAGTTCCAAATTTATACTAAGACTAGTAACGACAAAGCATATGCATCAAGAGTATTTTTCAGTCGTGTCAAATCTGCTTATGCATTACTAACCAGCTGAACATAAACAATAGCTTTTGATCATTTATGCTAAAAACTAAATAATCATTTAGAAACTAATTAATAATAATATAATTTTGATAGAAAACATTCATCTTTACAGGCAGCATACAACGTACATCAAATGAATAAATTAGTAAGTAACTTAAAACATGTTCGCGTAATGTTATATGTTATGTTATATTTTCCAATAAGATAACTGATTGTAAATTTATTCTAGCAGACACTGCAGTATTGCGCTACAGGCATGATTTTAAGGGCTATTTCGTTTTTTAAATCGAGGAGCAATATCTCTTTCTGTATGCTTAATGCTGTATCACCCACGGTCTCTGCATACATGTATATAAGTGCATATGTTAGGGCATCAAATTAACTGACATAGCGTATGAGTTGAAGCAAAACGTGTTAGGTATATTGGTCACACCTAGCTGTAAAACCTTTGGATAAAAGCGATAATATCTTACTATTTCCTTTAGTGACCCATATCTTTTTTATGGTCATAAGCTGTATGATCAGTGATTTATTAATAATTTGGAAATTTTTTATATACTTTCTTTAAAAAAATATAATTAAAATACGAACCTTTGTACGGTGCCCGCAAAGTGACATGTGAATTTTTTTTTAAAATAAGATTTCATAAAAACGAAATCTTATTTCGTATAAACGAAGTGTATTTCGTAAAAGCGAAATCTTATTTCGTAAAAACGAAATGTATTTCGTAAAAATGAAATGTATTTCGTAAAAACGAAATCTCATTTCGTAAAAACGAACTCTTATTTTGTAAAAAAGAAATCTTACGAAATGTTATTTCGTAAAATCGAAATCTTATTTCGTACAAGCGAGATGTTATTTGAAATTCGTAAAAACGAAATGTTATTTCGTAAAAACGAAATGTATTTTGTAAAACAGAATTATTATTTCGTAAAAACGAAATGTTATTTCGTAAAAACGAAATCTTTACACGAAATCTTATTTCGTAAAATCGAAATAAGATTTCGTATCATTTCTTTTTTTCCGAAATACATTTCATTTTTACGGAACAAAAAAAAAAGTTCCACATGTCACTTTACGGGCACCGTACTTTTGAAGACTTCAGCAAATAAAATTTCATGAAGAGTTATAGACAACCCAATAAAATGAAGATTGTTATCAAAGATTTATCATAACCACATTTTTATTTCTTTTCTACTTAGACCGATATATTACGAGAATGAACTCTCTGCTAAAGGTTGTATAAGAAACATAAGTGAGAGTGGTAAACGAGCACACATTCATATACCAAGTGTCATCCACAGAAAGCGGAGTTACTGCAATAAATTTCTGTCTTGCTACGCCTTTATGAAAATTGAGGTAAGATTTTATTATTTAAACATTATTAATGATCATTTGAATAGATATTAATATATTATTTTGGGCATTTACAGTCAAATCTGTGTTAAAGACCACCTCTGAACAGAGACCACCTGGCCCTAAAGGCCACATGTTTTATTTCCCATTTTGATATATACAGTGTATTTTAACCTGTGAATAAAGACCACCTCCCAATAAAGACCACATTTTGTCTCTCCCAAGGGTGGTCTTTGTACACAGGTTTGACTGTATTCCTCAATTTCAGCTTTGTTTCTGTTTAGTTTTTAACTTTCTATTTGATGAATGAAAAATAAAATCATATATCGTTTGATTTAGTATGTCCCCCACCAGCGCGTTATATTTTTATTATCACTGTCATATATACGATGACTTTCCGGACTCACTTGCATTTATTTAAACAAACCACAGAATATAAACATAGGAAAAACAATAAACTATCTTACAATAAAACATAAGTAGATATTATTAAAAGCTTGTTCACCATCGAGTGATAATACATTTATCTAAGTATTGAACTTAACCCCTAAGTTTGTAACACGGTATCAGGATTAAAATAGTGGACCCGTAAGGACACATGGTCATTTCTATATAATTAAGTATCAGTGTTATTCAATTCGGCATTCTTCGGAAGTAAATCAACAGAACGGGCACATGACATTCCGTAAAATCCCGGAAAATGCCGAACTCTCACACAAAGTATACGTAATTTGCCGATTATCATAACGGTCTACTAATAATCTCTTAGACTATTTCAAATAAAAACACTTTCAATGGAAAATTACCAAATTTCAGACAATTGGGAAATTCACTGTTTAAATTATATCGGTTAGAATTTTCCACTTCTTGCAAAGGTCTCAAAAGTACTAATGATTTTCCATATTTCAACTTTTAAAAAAAAATTCCTTTGTTGTACGCTGAAATTATCTGTTGTTCCCGTTACAGTATTCATTTCATTTCTCACTGTGTGTGTAGAGTGTTTCTGTTGTGTTGATTTCCTTTTCTATCAGAAATGCTAAAATAGCGTAACGTGTATTTAATGACGTCTTCGCCTATGAAGTCCGATCTTAAATAGGTCGCTAAAAGTAGGCAATACATACGTTACCATTGGACAACAAGGACAGCCTTGTATCTGTGAAGTAATTTAGCAGCACTGTCTTCTTTTGAAATAATTCGGAAATCAATTTGTTTCATCAAAGCATTTTAGAGATATGCTGCAATCAACCAAACAACTGTTTCTTGCAGTAAACCTACTTTTTATCAAAAGCAATAGTGCTTTTTTATTTTTTTTTTTGTGCTTTGCAAGTGGATAATTTCTTTCGTAATTACCACGGGGTTAACAGCTGTTTTCCCGTGTAATACGTATTTGATTGACAGAGAGGTGTATTTATACTTATTTTAATGTATGGTTCCCATAAAAACTGCTTTGAACTTGAATGTTCTGTAGGTTTCCAACATGGAACGTTGATGAACTTAGTAAAATAGTTGCTATTAGTGTAACGTTTAGAAAAATCTATGTGACTTTATTGGTAACAATGCAAAATTGAAGACGGTTTTTTTGTATTAAGCACAATAATAAAGATTAATTGTATGTAGTATTTGAGTGCTTTTATGACCATTTATTCGCTTCTCTTTGGCGGAGTAATTGAAACAGTTAAAATCAGTAGCATGGCATTGCCTCTCGATATAACAAATTTGTTCAATTCATCGAACATTTTATGGTCTTCCTGGCTGACCACAATAAATAAAAGGCAAGGGTCGCCTTTCTGGAAGCATTGGGTATAGCACAAGACTACCAGTCAAGGGATTAGAGTTCAAGACAGATTTGTCTCCCTGGTGATTTGACAGAGCGCAATGCTTTTGAAACCTCTAATGCAGGGGCGAAATTGGTTACTTGTGGAGAACAATTCACATCTGGTACCTGATTACATAACTGAATTCCTCGCCGCCATCAAATAAACGTGTTGTGGCATTTTGAATAATTGCCTAAATTATGATCGGCTGATCACCTGTACCTTCAGTCAGTCTGGCACAGACTGGCATTTGTCTACAAGTATAGCACGTCGTTGCACATATAACTGTCAATTTACGCACGGTCTAGAGAGCTATAAGCATGATAATTAAGCGGGCGAGGAAGCATTACAACATAAGATCAGTGCTAATTGCTCATAATCCTAGAACCACGGCGGATGTTATTATGGTCTATATTCCATACAGAATGTGTTATTAAACATGTTTGCAACGACTTTGTTGAAACTCTTAGGTTATAAGGTACAGCTACATTTTTAGCATGATATCGGTTAAATCCTTCAAATTTATATGATCAATTTGATAAAAGATATGATGCGTTCAAAGGAAATTGCCGAGTACTATTGAGCAATCTTAATCTTTGTTAATCACTTGTAGGAAACAAACATCGGATGATTTTATAACGAATACATCATGTGTTACTCAAAAATTGGAACAGTGTAAGGTTTCATAAACTTTTAAGAGGAACGCTTTATATAAATATTTTTACGTGATACTGACAGGATTATTTAATGTAAATGACCTTTAAATGAAGCAGCACGGCGATACCTTTTAAAATAATGTATGGAATCTATTACGAGCACATTGATTTAAACCTTTTAATAGGTAATAGTACAATTTTGCAAAAGTGTCACAATTTTTCAGCTGTAGAACTCAGCTATTCTCTAATACGCTGTCATGGTTTGGAGATGTCGTCTACATGGGTAACTGTCAACGAATATATATATAATTAAGGAATACAAAACAGGGACGGCCGTGCGAATGTAACATTTAAATATTGTTTGACATTTTGCAGATTATTCTGTTAGAGATATTTTAGGAAAAATCATAACTAAAATGTGGAACTGAAAGTAACTAAATTAGTAGAAAAATAAAATGAATATTCAGGCTGAATACAGGAAATAGTGTGAGTTGGTCAGTAAAATCATTCGTCATTTTTTCACTTTTTATTTTACAATGTTGATAATCTTTATAAAGAATTTTAAAATTTTAAAGGAATAAGGCTATACAACGTCGTCGGTCACGTGCTTTTTGGGTTACGATAGGCAGTGAGAGCGGTCAACAAAACAGCGATAAATCTAGATAATTCATATGTACCAGTTTTATAGGACTTGGTCCAGGCAAAGGCGCTTAAATTACATGATTATTTTCGGTATTTTGTTGATTAATTCTGGATACCCGTGTGACATTTGCCAAAACCTTTTAAAGTAACAGTTTCTTTCAGTAACATTTGTTTCAGACAGCCAAAAAAATGGGTCAAATACAACTTGAAGATCTTCTGGAACAAGCAGGTGGTTGCGGAAAATACCAAATAATCCTGTGTATAATTGTTCACACGATGAAGACGGTAGTTTGCTTCAGTATGCTGTTCATGGTGTTTGGCGCAGCGAAACCGGACTGGTGGTGTGCGGATGATTTTGAAGGATTAAATGTCACTTACAGAACAGATATGCCGCAATATAAGTCTTGTACTGCAGAAAATGGAACATCTACGTGTACAAAATTTGTATTTGAAGACTCGATGAAAACTGTCGCTACAGAGGTAGTTTATGTATTGTTTTTAATTACAATACTAGAAATTACTACAAGAAATAGCTGTAAACGAATACTAAACGTAGTCGAATCGTTTTTAAGTCCAAGACGACTTCTTTCATCATTGTACATGTTCTTCATGAGAACTAAATAAAATGGAAAAAGAAAAGAACGAAAAAAATTCTATATACTATCACTTTTCCGAGCTAATTTCTTAGACGTCGTCTCATAACATGACGTTTTGCTATATGGTTTACTTAAGAAATGTGACCATTTCTGCCTGTGTCGTTCGCGTTGAGTTTCAAAGAATTATTTTACGAGAACGTATCAATTATTTGATGACGAAGTCATTTTAGATAATTATACAAAAAGAAATTACTAATTTGATTTTTTTAAAAAGAGGATTCTACACCAATAATCCTCTTTTAAAGAGGCGAATTTAGCTTTTTTAGTCTCTTTTTTCTCCCTTTTTCACACAGAATGTGGAAATTTCTACGACAATATGTAAAATACCACAACGCTTTTATTCATTTCTTTTCATCCTTTTTTTGCGAATGTGGAAATTTCCACACCACAAATACGCTTAGGAATACCCATTTTAATGTTAATAAAATAACAAATATAGTTGGCATATAAATACTTATTTATTGAGGGAATAAAAGAAGTAATATCAAACATTGTGGAAATTTCCACACCTCGTCGAATGCATAATATAACGGGGTAAAATTTCAAAATATCAACACATGGTAATTTCAACATTACTTGGCACAATCTTGGTGTGGAAATTTCCACGTCAACCGATTATTCTGTAAAATATAAAACATAACAATGTTGAATATCAATCTATAGATCTACTAAGAAATCTGATCACTCGAGTCAGTGTGGAAATTTCCACAATAAATATGTAAAATATAAAACATAACAATGTTGAATATCAATCTATAGATCTACTAAGAAATCTGATCACTCGAGTCAGTGTGGAAATTTCCACAATAAATATATTGTCTAAATGTTTTCAAACAGTAATCTTTGGCGAAATATTACAAGCAGTAAAGAACATTGTGGAAATTTCCACACCCCGTAAATGCACAATAAAATAGGGTAAAATTTTCTACGTTTCTTTATTTCATTATATGAGTAAAACGTATTTTTTTCAGTGGGAACTTGTGTGCGACAGGGCCTGGATTACATCTACCATAACTTCCGTACAGATGGCGGGTGTTTTTATAGGAAACCTTGCTTGTGGCCAAGTTGCGGATCTTGTTGGAAGAAAACCTCCATTATTTCTTTCATTGTTATCCTTGATAGTGTTTAACCTCTTGTCAGCTTTTTCAACGTCATGGATAATGTTCGCAGTCGTACGTTTTTTCATTGGCCTGTCGATGGGATTCGAACTGACTGTACAGTATAACATTATGGTGGAATTTGCACAAGTAAAATGGCGAACTTGGGTTGTTGCAGTGCCATCATGGGCAGTTCAGACTGTGCTTTTTGCTCTGGTGACTTGGCTGTTGAAGAATTGGCAGCATATCCATTTTTTCACTGCGGCATTTGGCATTCCGCTTCTAGCAAGTTATAGGTACAAAATGTTTTATTTACTTTATCTTCAAAATTTTAATTTCGTAGTATTTTTTATTTTGATACATGTATGACAGATTTGTTTTTTTTTATTTTGGGGGTTTGCATCTGGAATCTTTGTCACGGATGATAATATGTATCATTACTATTATTACGGAGACAGAGAGTTTTAGGTCAAAAACGGTCATCAAAGCTGTCCTGATTTCAGGTTTATTCCGGAAAGTTTCCGATGGTATGTGGGTCATGATCGTTATAAAGATGCTGAAAGTATAATAAAGAAAGTTGCAAGAATAAATGGAAAACCTGCTCCGGATCTGTCTGAAATTTACACGATGGGCAAAGCTTTGAAAAAAGAAAAGGAAACAGACAAAAAATATTCATTCTGGGACATCGCAAAAAGCAAAGAATTACGGAAATATACAGTGCTGTTAATTTTTGTTTGGTAAGTTTCCTGTGCAGATTTCTGAATATCTAAAATATGTTTACCTATCTTTGCACTTGAGAATTAAATTTTCTAAGTTTATTGTCTTGTTTTTTAAGATGACGATAACGTATAGAAGAATTCCGCTTAAACCTGTGCTAGCAGACACAAAGTTTCATTCAAACCCAGTCTTGCTTACCTGCTTTCAATGCTTCCAAAAAATCTTCTTACGGATCTTTATCAAGAAGGATCTGACTCTAGTAATGCATGTAGCTACCTTAGTCTGGCTACCGACTAGATAATCTTTTTATTTTTTTTTCAATCATTTCTCTTACATATTCTGACGATCTTTCTTGGCTCTGTTTATCCAGTGTTTTGAGAAGAAAAGGGACATAATTATACAAAATTTGAATAGCCTCAGGAGTTATCTCCTGTGAACAAAATACAGGACTGGGTCTGAACACAGACTAGTAGCTACCTATAAAGGCATGAACTCGGAAATGGGGTGTTTATATATTTATGGCAGATTAGGAAAGGTTATTACCATATATGCTAAGACTTAATCATGTATATAATTATGTTCTTTTTGTAATCGTGGTCATTAATTTTGAAATGATTTGTTTACAAATGAAATGTAAAAAAGAACTCGCATTTGTCTCATAAACTACTATGACTAATATATGTTCTATTGCCTTACTAAGAAACTGAAAGGTTTATTTATTTATTTTCAGTCTGGGCACTTTTAACAGTGACTTTAGAATATGAAACTAAAACATACCAGTTTCCGAATAACTGGCAATCCGTGTATTAATTGATAATACGATAAAAGTAATAAGTTATTAAAATAAAATGTTGACAGGCGAAATACTTAACCTTTAGCCTGCTGGTGGCAAGTGAATTTGCCTTTGCGACCAGTCCAGACCAAGAGCTGATCATGGTCGGCACTGTTCGCTATTCAGTCAGTCAATTTTTAGTGAACACCCCTATAATCAATAAATGGTTTTGCCCAAATTGAATAATGGACCAGTCGATTTCAGAAATGTAGCAGGCTAAAAGTTAAAGTCAGCTCGAAATTTTCGGATAACTCTTATCATGGACAAATATCTGAAAATAAACACATGGACAAGTATACATGGAAAATGTGCTTCATGTATTTTGCAACTGTGTACTGTTTATGTTGAACATAATCTATACCCAAAAATTTCGTCAAAATTTTGATTTTCATTCTCACTCTCATTTAAAGACTTTATTTGGAGTAGAAAGTTTTCAAAAAACAGGAAAACAACTACTCCAGCATGTTTCGCTATCAGCATGTACAATATACACTATTTTTGAAGATATTTCAAGTATATTATATTTTTCAATCAGGGTTTGATCACATTGTACGTTGTAGAAAAATATTTCGAATAATGCAGTACCACCCCAATACTAAACTTGTGATAAAAACGTGTTGAACAGTAGCTAATGTAGATTTTAACAGACAATTTCTATGATCACAAGAGGAGTTGGATGATACGGAATACAGTGGCTAATATAATTTTCAACGCACAATTTCTAGGATCACACTAGGACTTGGAGGATACGGGATACAGTTTGGTGTTACAGATCTCTCAGGCAACTTGTATGTAAATATATTCGTGTTTGGTTTGATAGCAAGTCCAATGCAGTTTATTTGTATATACCTTCAAAACAGGTGAGAGAGTTTCTTGAGTAATCCTTGTTTGGTCATTAGTACATCATATTTGTAACAGGGTTTTTCCTAACTTTATGCTTTATTTTTGTAATTTACAGTCGAACATAGTTCGCTCGAACTTGGATAATTCGAAAACCACCCTTTGCTCGCTCTAATCGCCTGGTCCCGGCAAACGTCCTCTATAATATCGTTCGACCTTGGAAAATTCGAACACCGATAATTCGAACTCTCGAACAACTGAAGCCAGAACTTAAAAATCGAACATTTTTGTCCAAAATGGCTTAAATTACAACAAGAACATTTATCTGTACTTTGTATACAAAATTTCCTCTTAGTGTAATAATCCAGCTTTATTTCATTCTGGTTTATAACGATCATTTTTTTTTTGTTCATTTTATTTGAACTTATCTAGATTTGGACGTAAGAAGACTGCTAGTATTCTATATGTCATTTGTGCCGTTGCTGCATTAGTAGTTGCAGTTGCTTATCGTTTTAAAGGTAAGTAACTATCACACAACAAAATTCTAAAAGTAACACGGCAATTCATTATTAAGTAATACATTTCAACAACACCGTCGTTTGTCTTTGATTGACAGAAATGCATCGCAAATTATTTCAAACCATTGGGTCATTAAATAATTCCTTATTGAATCATTTATGGAACAGATATACTAGACACAAATTTCACATTTGAAGATATAAACAAACTACATATCGATTATGTAAACATAGAATTAGCAAGTTTTCGTCTATGTAAATATGGGGGCCTCCGTGGCCGAGTGGTTAAGGTCACTGACTTCAAATCACTTGCCCATCACCGATGTGGTTTCGAGCCTTACTCGGGGGGTTGAATTTTTCATGTGAGGAAGCCACCAGGCTGGCTTACGCAAGGTCGGCAGTTCTACCCAGGTGCCCGCCCGTTATGAAATAATGCACGGAGGGGCACCTGGGGTCTTCCTCCACCATCTAAGCTGGAAACTCGCCATAAGACCTATAATTGCATCGGTGCGACGTTAAACCGAACACAAAATATTGAAATATAAGATATTTTAGTGAAGGATGTTTTTCTTTACTTGAGAGTAGAATCATCAAGGAAATACTTGTTTAACTTGCAGCAATGCTTGTATTCGCACACTAAACAAGTCCTTTTGAAACCTGCTGTCTGTCATTATTTCCATTATTTCTACTCCTTTGATGAAGAGCAGATCTGAAAAATACATTGAACATTCATATGAGACATCATTCAAGTGTTTTTGAATATTATTACAATACCACAGTTTTGTTTATAAGAGAGAACCGGAACAGTTTTTTCGGATTTATTGTTTTTAAAACAGCATCACAAAGCATTCTATTTTCTCAATTGTAGAATCATCCATTCGGGACCACCTTACAAATGCCGCTGCAATAACAGCTCTAGCAGTAGTGACATCTGCCTGGTCACCAATCCAAACCCTGACCATTGAAACGTATCCAACAGTAGTCAGGTAAGTATGGCATTTCATATATTGCCCATTGCTACATTGCTCTGCTTTTCATGCAAATCATCGTTTCTGCTTGGATGCGTTCTATGCTTCCAAAAGGATCTTCTTATAGATTTAATTGCGTTCTGTTTTTCCAAAGAACATTCTTATATAATTTATTTTCAGTGCAATATTTAACATAAAACGATAATTTACGAATGTGCGATTATCTTTAGCTGCAAACAACTGACTAATAGTATTTTACCTGTGCAATATCGACCATTGAAACCCAACTTACGGTTATGCTGTACGATTTTCAGTGCGATATTGACCATTCAAACATAGGCTACGGCTGTGTAATCCGTTTTTCACTGCAGCAGTTTTGACCATTGAAAAATAGGCCACGGATGTGCGATCCGTTTTTCAGCACAAAAGCGACAACTGAAAGTAGCATACGATCTTACGTTCAGTTTTACTGTACAAGTTTAAACAACTTTTAAAACATTCCCTGAATATATACCGACGGAATTATAATGTTCCGTTTCTGGAGAGAAGAAAAGTTAACGTGGGAGTCGTTGCATTTTCACACCAAATCACCTCATGAAGGTGTCTCCCTTTTTGCGTGTTCATATCATATGCTTTCCCATAGCATTTATGTTCATTCACTTATAGATTATGTGAAAATGATTTATATGTATGGTTAACCAAAACAAAGTTTGTATGAAAACCTTGAGTGTTATTGTGCATTAACATAAAATAATTGTTATATATATATCATTATTGTGCAATAAAGTTTGTGGCTTTCTTTCATTGATTTAAATAAAACCTGTAAAATCATTTATCTGAATGTTTACTCTCTATAAATGTATGGTCTTACTGCTTTGTAAATTGTTTACATGTTAATATAATTTTACGTTCTGTGTGTTGTTATTTGCACATATTTTTGTAATTTCAGAAACATCGGCTTTGGATTACAAAACACAATGGCCAGAGTTGGTGCAATTATTGGTCCCCAACTTGTATTTTTGGTATAAAACTGAAATAAAATTTGGCATGTAATATGTAATTTAAACTTACAGTTCGCCCAAGTTGATCTGCCAACGGAAATGCTCCATTTCAATCGAATATGGCCATTCTATTACACATACAGTTGTCACATCAATTGTATGTATTAAATTTAGTTGTTAAATGTTTCGATTTAATAGACTCCGCCCAATAACACTGTAAAACAACTATGGCTATCTGTAAGACGGTTATAAGTTAAACACAGCAGTTTTAAGTTATTAATTTCTCGCTTCGCTAACGCTCGCTTGAAATTGATATCTTAAAACAGCTGTATTCAACTTATAACCTATACAAATAGTGACATTCAAAATATCAGTGTGTTTAATAAATGCACCTTATGTTTGTGTTTTCAAACTGATCTAAAGTTCAATGAAATCAAGACTTTAATTATGGCTGCATTGTAGAACTTTACAAAAACTAGTTGAATATGTCAAAATATTTTATACATGCTTTTCAGACCTACTTTTTCGCATTAATAAATAAACAGTTCTAGAAGAAAGAAAAAAGGCCTTATGAGATAAAAATTTAAATACTTTACAACTTTTCACTTGGTTGCAAAACGGTTCCCGCCGTATAGTATTGTACTTTCATAAATATGCTTTTATTTTTTATATTAATTTTGAGAAAGCAATAATAGCTTGTTTTCTATTTTAAGGATACGAAAGTTGCGGGCATGATGTATTGGATATGTGCAGTGGCTGTAATTGTGTCAATTTTTCTGATTGTGCCTATACCTGAAACGTTTGGTAGAGATCTCTCTGATAAGATAATAGCGCAGCAAAATAAAACAACAAGCAATGAAGAGCATTCTGTCGGCTTCAGTGACGAAGAAGATATGCTTACCGAAAAACCATAGGAACAGTATTACATCGAAACAACAAAAAGCCAACAACAACGGCAGCAGCAGCATGGTAGAGAACTTCATTTAAAGAAATCAGATATTTGACTTTCGATCAGTCTACTATATTGCCTAAAAACATAAGCATACACTACAAAATACAATAAATTAGCGTGTTACACAAAAAATGAAAATAATTTTAAACAAATCATTTGGTTTTTTAGGCAGACTGACTGTGAAACAATATCTTCAACTTATATCACTCCTTAAATCTAATTCCTGATGTTGTCGATCGCCACGAAGGCATGGAAGAACTGAAGATGGTTTCTCTTTTAGTGAAGAGCTCAAAGAAAGGAGAGCTACAAGTACCATTATTTTATATGATTCAGCCAGGAAATGAACTCAGGACCTCCCACATTCTAAATAATGCTACGACGACGATGCAAATAGGAAGTACCTGAAATAAAAGTTATTTGTTTTCCCGAATGTTAACCTTAAAATCTTATATATAGTGTACAATAAAGTCTGTAAAAAGATCCTTTGGAAGCAAAGAATGCAACCAAGAAGAATAATAGCAGACTCAGTTTGAAATGCGCAACATCTCTCACGCCCCCTAGCGCCGGCTTAAAAACGGGTAAGTGTCGGATTTTAGGAATAACGCTATTGTACCTGCCAATAGAAAACAAAAGAAAGTAAAATTTAATATAGAAGAGGTACGGTTATATTACTAAATACACTAATAAACCTTGAGAGAAAAATAAACGTTTAAATAACAGTGATCATAATATTTCAACAAACTATCAGCGTCTTAGATAATTTAGAAATACTGCTTCAATGAACAGTGTAGATTGAAAGGGACGCAGTAAATAAGGAACAATGGAGAATAAAGTTGAATTATTTATCAATTTTGTTTCGTAAATAAGTTATTATTCTTATAAACTTAAAAACTTGTAACATATACAACATATATCAATTTCACTTGAATGTATTCATGGTGTCTTCATCTCGTTAGAGGTCATTAATTCTGTGCACTCCGCACGTAGAATGTCTCCTCGCGATTATGACAGTTAAACAAATCTTTGTCGAAGGTCATAATCTGGCCTTTAGTTATATAAGTGAGGATGACATTATGTACCCTTTCAATATACCTCATAATACGTCTAGACAATGTTATACATTTTTTTACAATGTGTTACACCTGTACAGATGTTGGCATATACTTTTGCTTCTCAAAGACCTGCATTATTATACATGTGACAGTACTTTAAAACAATCCCGTTGTACCAGGTCGTATTCAAATATCATGTTTGTAATTCTCAAATGAACCAACAATTTAAGATTCTTTCAATATCAGTATGTCATACAGCAAATGTAAATGCAGGTAATAAAATATATACACTTTTGCAATTTGTCATTATTGTTTTATGGGATCACGGAGGCTATTAAAAATATCCGTATTCAGAGAAGTGTGTTAAATGGACAGCTGATCGTGGTGGCTTTACTATAATTTGCTTTCTAGGTGTTTCTCCTAGTTCCTTTTTTTCCCTTGTGCTGTATGTTTGTCTAAACGAATTCACAGCCTTACGATGAAAATGTACATTTTTAGTGAGCTTCAGTTTTAGAGATCTTTAAAATTGATCTAAACAGTTTCAAATCAAAACTACCTGAACAATTTTCTTTCGGTAGTTATAAATTCGAGATTACGAATTATTTGTATTGCGCTACATTTCGACCACTAGTGCAAGTCCTTTATCGACAGTCAGTGCTGCACTCGTGAAGTCTATTCACTTGCTTTTAACCTGCCCAGTTTTTCTAAACAAAGATAGATGCTTCCTTTCCTAACACCTTACTCTAATGCAAGTCACGCGGATGCCCACATCTTCTGAAGTATTATCACTGAACCTAAAAAAACCCATAATTTTACATCTTTACCTGGTTCTAATCAGTGACTATAGTTATCTCCCCTGACGGTCCAGCCACAGATTTATCAGACTGAAATTAGATGAAAGTGATAAGTACCTTACGCGTTGGACTAATCTTTAGGCACCAGCGGGTACCAGAATTCTTACAAGTTGTGGTACTGGATAACAAAATTCGATGAGTTGTGGTAGTAAAACGTTTTACATGATGTGTGTACATATTTCACTTATTCTAGCATAAAACTGCTTTTCTTGTCACTTTTCGGGCGTGTTTTAACAGGAGAGAAAACGTGTGTCAACAGAGAGATTCTCGCGCTCGCGTGCTGTTATAATACCTTTTTATATATGCGCGTTCTCTGGCAAAGCGTAAACGTCATTCGGCCCCAAAACGGAGAATTGAAAACAAAATTACGTCAACGTAAAAACAAGTCAGACATTTCTTTGAAAATAATTAATGACGTTGAGTGACATTGTATTCATTTATCAGTTTTTATGCTAGAATAGCGTTAGCGCATGTTCATTTCGTGTTATAATATCAGCAGAATCCCAAGGGGTACATTGGTACCCTCGCCCTAACGGGCTCGGGCACCAACCAATCCCTCGGAATTCTGCAGATGTTATAGCACAAAAAACATGCGTTATCCCTACAGTTACATCCTCGGAAACAGTATATAAACAATAATACAACGATAAATAATGTTTATTTTTCCTGTTTATATTGTATTACCTCGGAAAAAATAATTGTTACAAAGCAAAGTTGTATTTACACATTTTGGTAGTGAGTACTAGAAATCGAAGCTGTAGTACTGGATTCTAAAATACTTAGTTTTGAATAATCACAACAATATTATATTGACGTCACGTCGACGTGATATTTAGCGCCATATTATATGCATCGAGTAATATACACTCCGGCGGTTATACGTAGTTCGAAATATTTTCAATTTGGCTGTACTGTTACTACATATGATTTTATTATTGAAATTTTACTCATTAACTTATGCGCAGTGCGCACCTTAGTAATATCATGCTACTACGACTTATGTGTTTGTCCCTCTCTAGCACTGAAAACATGTAGGCCTATGTGTATTAAGCTTATGATCTATAATTTGAGGGGCTTCACTGCCGAATCGGTGAAGTGTTTAGTGGATGATGACGGTATCAATTTGCAGTAACAAATTAATATTTACAAGGAAAATGTTACTCTACGTTGCATATGACAGATATATAGCACTGGCTATTTTTTCAGCTTTCACAAAACTCTTCCGTACACGACTCAACGCAAGTAGTAACCGTACACGATATTACAAGCCTTTGTAATATTGTGCTTCTGTGAGTTATGTGTCATTTATTAATAATATATATGATTATTATAACGATTGCGATCTACAATTTTAGGGGTTTCACTGCCGTTTCAGTTCACTGGTTAGGCCAGGATGACGGTATCAATTTGGAGTAAAATTTAATATTGACAGCGCAAATCAAATTCGACTTGTTGCGAAAAATAATTTTACCCTTATATTTGGTTGGCGATTGCCTTTAATTGAAATAAAATGTATAATAGGGTAGGGGTCGGTAATTTCAAAATCTGTTTAAGTAGATCAGGCTTGGTTGATGATAAGCTACACAACTGAAATAAAAGTTTTCAACATAACACTTTATATTATATACGAAGTATATATTTAAAAATAGAACTGAAATTATTAGACTTCACCAGTTTTTAAAAGCTATTTTGTTTCTAAATGCGTCTCTTAGATGCATAGTGACCCCAATTTTTTTTCTTTCCATTTTGAAGCAATGTTGTTTGTTTATACAGCAAAATATTTTTAAAATCTTAACTCTGTGTCTAGCTGATTCTATGTGCATTCTATAGAGACCTTTCACAAGTAAATACAACTTTGCAATCATAAGCCATATCCTTCTGAATATAGCGAAATTTTTCCCGGTAACGTTTTCTGAATTACAGAGACGAAGGTCATATACAGACATATATATTCAGATCGATATTAATTATGTTAATTTTATTAATCTAAAAATTTCTAATAATGAGTATCTTTTGTGTGAAATAAATAAATGTTTTATCGATTTCTCTACCGACATTCGGACACGTCTTAAATATTTTCTTAATTTTTCTAAAACCAGTAAAGATGGAATCGAACCACCATTTTTCTAGATAATACCCTGGTTACAAAAACGCTACGAGCTCCATACGAGTAGGTTTTCAGTCGAATTTTGGCAAACTCGCACGGCGTCCGTACGGACATCGTTAACTCGTACGAGCGTCGTTCGGATTTTTTGAACTCGTAGAGGACTCGGAAACTCGGTGAAAATGTTTCACCGAGCTCCCGAGTTCTCTACGAGCTCGAAGAGACTTTCAAAGTAGGGAGAAGCTCACAAGAGCACCGTACGCATTCATAATAGATCAGTTACATGCACAAATAACGAGACAGGTCTTACTAGGCGCTCCTTTTAACTTATATTTGCCTTAAAATTCAGTGTTCTGAAATCAATATTTTTCTTAATACCATTTACATGTAATATACAGAAACTAAAAATGCTACTCGATATTGTGATAAATATGTCTTATCATTTTCTAAGTTTTAAATTTGTTTCATTTGATGACTTTTCCTTCAATAGTACCAATGCATTTTAGCGGATTTTTCCCATTCACAGCGCCAAGTTCCTGTATTTTACAATCCTAAATCTCATATATGTTTAGAACCGATATCTCCTCCTGACATTCTAGCATTGACCTGTGTATGGCTGTCTATGTGAATAAGGCCACATCAAAGTTTGGTTTCACTGAGGCAACAGTCCATTATTTACAATAATATTACAATTGTCAGTGTTCAGCCATGATATCTCCGACTGAAAATCGAGCATTCTGTTAATGTTTCTGACCTGCCTATAGCCTGTCTCTGTGTATAAGGCCTTTATATGAAAGTTTGATTTCAATAAGACATTCCAATATTTACAATAATATTACAATTGTCAAATTACAGGTATGATTATTAGACACTTGTACTCATGAGGCTGACCCGAGCTTTCCTTTGTGCTTAGTGCCAAATCAAAAGTATGTACGTCTAGCTGATTTTATTTGCTTTTCATAGAGTCCTTTCAAAGTTAAATACAACTTTGCAATCATAAGCCATACTCTTTTGAATATAGTAAAATATGGCCCGATTATGTTTGCTGAATTATATATAATTATATATTACAACATTTGTATCAAGTTTCATTACAAAATATTCGGCCTTTTCAATTAATATATATTTTTTTAAGATTCGATAAAACATATATAAAAGCTTAAGTAAACAATGCGTGTTCGCGATAATCTCTTTGTTAACGTACGTTTCGCTCACCTGTTTACACATCCCTTAAAATGGCAAAATAGCAGAGGTATGCTAGAAGTTTCGAACATGATCAGTTTCAACAGCCAACGCAACAGTAACTTGAATCACTACATTTCTTTGTCCCAGTTTATGAGCCGGCTTTTAGTTTACACAATTCTTTAATATAGTGAAAAACTTTTACCTGATAAGTAAGTTAGGTATGGCAGATATTTTGAAAGATATCCTATATGTTTCCCCTGTCTAGACAAGAAAGCTTTAAACATATTTATTTAAGTGTATAAAACGTGCTCAGTGGTCATAGTTTAAATACTGATTAGAAGTATTATAATATGGAGTCTTCAGAAACAAGAAAATTAAGAAAAGAAATACATGTTAATCGTTTAAAAGCTCTCGATATGCACTTTAGATGGAAAATGGACTTGATTAACTAATAAAATCTAAATGAAGACCCTTTGGAAGCATAAAAACATCCAAATAAAATAATTAAAAAGATAGGAGTAGAAAGACATTGAGAGTCGTTGTGAAACAATAGATGAGAGATATTTTTCATTATCAATACAAACAAAACCATGATGAATTTTGAAAAATGCAACTGGACTATCAAACTATAGTAATTTCTTTTAATCATACTTGCAAAACCGGAAATGAAACTATCGCCTATATTTACCCTCTCTTCTGCTTAAAATTCATCGCTCGAACATCGTTATAATCAAATGCTCTGACAAAAGCCATGGCAGGTGTGAAAGTAATATTTTTCTTAAAGCATAAAGCCTGTGGTCAACGAGATATTACCGAATATGAAAACATCTGCAGTATACTGTACACGCAGCATCTATTTTGATAAAAACAACAGAAATACACAGCTTAATTATTTCATTTGTTCAAGATTTTACCATCTCAGCTAAATCATCCACGGAACGTAAGACATATACCTTCTGAGTACAAATATATTGGTATTGCGATACATTGCGATAGATATTACTATGTTTAAACATGAATGGTACATGTAGGTAGAAATAAAAGTAAAAAAATAATCATCATTTTTTCATATTACCCTCAGCCAGTTGAAAATATAACAACTGCTAAAAACATTTAAATTGGCTCGGAACTTTATTTTTTAGAATTAACAATGCTTCCGTCAAATTTTCAGTGTTTCAGTGTTCAAATGCACGTGCATAGGACCCTGAGTGAGATAGAGTAGCTAAACATTCATGGAATTGAATAAGACAATTCACAATCACATGAAGCCATTGTTTTCTTTTCTTACATACTCATCAAAAAGGATGATGAAAAAATTAATTCAAAACATTTACCGAGTCTTACTCTGAAACTAAAGAATTCCTTTCATCTTCGCAATGTAATTTCAAAACTGGAAGGAAATATTCATTCATGTCAGGATTTTTACAGAAAAAAACATTTGTATCAAATGTACATAATACCTCCCTTGTGGCTCCTAAAGCTAATTAAATTATCTTCTTAAAGAAAAACACTTTTGTATTAGAGGTACAAGATATCTCCTTTGTGGTTCATAAAGCTAATTTAATCATGTGCGAATGAGATCTATTCCGTACTAAGACAGGAAAATGGTAACATAAGTTAAAGCTTTTAATTTCAAACGATGACAATCAAAACATAGAAAATAGTTAAATGTCGTAATAGATTTTACATTCGATATTTGATAACCCAATGCAGAGGGTATGGAATTGAGAAGCGTTAGACTTTTAGGCAAAGATAATTGCAAATGGTAGCTTTGTTACTGGTCATGCCTGTTGCAGACTGATCTAACCCCGAAAATGTAACCTCACATGTACAATATGACATCAGTATATTCTTTTTTAGATTTATTTTTAACATATTTATTGCATAATAAGGTATATACACACCTTCAAAGCTTCCAATTTATTCAGCATGTTTACACTATCAGCATGTCGAAGAGCACGGTAGTGACATACGCTTTAATTTGTATACTTTCTTTAGGCTGCACTCGGATGAAATGTTTATGGCTCTCAGTAGAAGGTTGTCATAAGTCAGAATGTTTAGGTTACATTATTTACGTAGTAATTCAGAATAATATCTAACAAAATCATCTTGAAGCATTGAACGAAACCAAGAAAAGTTATAAGTTATTCGTTTGGCTGAATTTGTTAATGAGAGGTTTCGAAGTGTGAAACCCCAATAACGCCCCATCGCAACGGCTAAAATAGAACATTATTTTATTTTGTTTTGGCTGCGACTAAATACAGAGTTGGTGCTCCTGTGATATAGTACAGACTCCGGTATATACCGGATTAACTAAATTTGAAAGAAAATATCTTAAATGTATATGTTTTGTAACCATGGTGATACTAACCCTAACCTCTAGTCAGTTCATTATGCATTTGATACACTAAACGCGTGCGGACATGCAAAAAAATGAGTAATTTTGCCGTGCGCTCCAATGGATAATAAATCCGCGCATGCGCAGAACGGCTGCACCAACTCTGCAATGAGAAACATTCATTTTTTTAAAGTAAACTTGAATGGACTCAATTGTCTAAAAGTAAAACAAATATAACAAAACTGAATACAAGTACCTATAGCAGTCATACGAGACATAAAGACGGCTGTTCTGGTAGATAATAAAATCTACAGAAGTTTGTATATCCTTGGGAAGCATAGAACGCGACTAAGAAAAATAGTACTTGATTCGATTTGTTTGAGTCTGCTCATGAGAGGTACTGAACACCCTTCACGTCCCGCAGAATTTCTGGACGTGTTGACGGTTACCGTGTTTACGATGTGGATGGGCTTGCGTTGACACATCATTTCAAAAGTATTACATCATTTCAGAGGCATCTTTGAGAATTCCATGAGGCCAAAAACATGAAACGTTCTCCTTATAAGACTATAACATGTTCAAATTTGAACAAAAATGAGGCAATATCCAGCCAAATATCTTTATACAGCAAGCTGTTTGATTATGTCTAGAGACCGTAAATACTCTTTTATTTTTTTACTGTTTGTTACATTTCGAAGCTACAATTTATTTAGTTTAAATATTTCATTTGTTCCAGCTTTAACCATTTCACCAGAACATAAAAACTACATCTACTGAATACAAGAATAATGCGGTACCTGGAACATGGATCGTAGGGGAAAATAAATGGCATTACAGAAATCTTCAGTATTTCCAATAATGCGCATTATCGAAAAGGGAGATAACTTCATTAAAGATTTACGAATTCACTTATTCATGAGTTATCTTTCTCGATCTGTAAGCCTTAGATAATTTAAGAAGGTATATAATTATATAGCTTCTTATTCTCTATACAAAAAACTCAATAATTATATAAAAGGCAAAATATATTTATAAAATCATAGTACATCGGTAAGGAAGACTTGAATGAAGACGATATTGCAATCTTTCGTTGTAATTTAATTGCAAAATATAAGAGGATTTTAGAAAATTTTAGATTTTCATTCATTCATAATTGCATAACGCAAAACAAAAATTGCGGATGTTATCTACCGAAGCGTTATGATAATTAATGTTGGCATGTTGATATGAATTTCGGCTTTAATTATCTATATATAATGCCGACTTATACTGATTCAATTCATTTGAATTATAGAAACTACTGTAGATACATATTTAGCGATTGTGTGACCTAACCTACTGACTGGAGTGCCAACACATTTTTTTGTGCCATCAGTTGTTGTTAATTTTTTCTTAGTGTGTATTGTTTAAAAGCTTCCAGATTTACAGATCTACTATTGTCGTAACAGACCTATATTACTAATAGACAGATTATATGTTTGTGTATTAAACGTCCTAACTTCCGGGAATATAAATATTATTTACACTGCTTGTTGGTGACAGGATACGGGATATATACTGTTGAGGAAATCAATATCAGCTCTCGCCTGATATGGATTTTCGAGACAGCGTATATCCATTATCCTGTTACCAACAAGCAGTGTAACGATTTTATCTTGCCGACTACCCTTTACTTACATGCAATAATCAACACATTTTGTAAATTAACAAAGCTACTTACAGTGCAGACTGGAAACCTACAAATCATTTGTTTGGTCATCACTAGTTGATTTACACCAGCCACAAAATGCACAATGACCTGTGTTTTGGTTAAATCACAAAACACAAAAGCTCATTTACACAGGTTATGAACTGGTTAAGATTAGAAACACTAAAAACTTCTTTTTCCATACCTTCGAAAGTTACCGGATATCACGATGTCATAAAAATTATGTCTTGATACTTCGGCTTTTATCCCGTTTCCTGTTAAATCATTTATCTTGCACGTAGATTAAATGATCCTACAACAAACTGCTGAGTAACAAATAGGTCAATTCCTTTATTTCACGATGATTTAAATATTTAACTTCCAAAACAAGATTTCAACGTACGTGTATTCCATACAGAGTTATTCCGCTTTTACGGCTAACTTTTGTCAAACTTCATGAGCCTCAACTGAAGTAGAATGAAATCGGCAAGAAAACACTAAATTTACTCTCGGCAACGATATTATCACTGGAGCTAATAAATAATCTGGCTTGATTCAATTAAGCCAGCAGTGTTGCAGCCATTTTGTTTTAATCAAAATTCATATCTAAAATATACTAGCAGGATATGGAATATATCCTGTCTCCACGTGACGTCTGTTGACCAATAGAAATGCAAGAAACTTGTAGGAGGCAAGATAAACATGTATATAATATTTATGAAAAATACCAAATGGGCATTTGTCTGGTTATTGGACCGAACTGGTACTATTCAAATATTTCTGTCCGTAATTAAATGTATATAAAACTTACGAACTTCCGGTGATAAAAAATATGATATTTCAAATGTGTGTATGCAGACCATTAAAATGCCATTATGTCATGTTGGCGTGCAGTCAAAAACATTTGTTTTTGTAAATTGAGCTTTGTTTATCTATAGTACTTTCGAATTTCCGGGGAAACTATATGTAATTTATGAAATTCTCTGGAATGATTTTTAATATCATCCTGTTTTTATTTAGTATGGGCGTGTAGTTAAAATATTTTATTTTCCAGAAGGTTTCTCTTAATCAATTATAACCGTATTATCTGGTTGCTTATTAGATTCAACATATCTGTTTAACTTACTGACTTTATAATCAAAAATTGCCAGTCAAAAATGAATAGAGGATATTTGTTTGTTTTTCATGAATATGGATTAGATTATATCTCACTGAGAAGTGAGAAAATTTCAAATAGTTCATGAGCGCGTAGCGCGAGTGAAAATGTGAAAATCGTCTCACCTCACTTTGAGTTGAGATATTCTATATTCACGAAAAACAAACAACTTTTCTTTTTATTTTATTCTTAATAACGTTGAGATATGCATTTTGCAACAATGTTTAATCTCAGCGCGGGGAACAGACGCGCGTAAACGAACATGACGTCAGACGGGTTGTGACGTAAGAAAGACGCTTACAGCATAAAGTTCCATTTTATTTTATTTCTTGCTGCATATGCACCTTATGAAATTCTCATTAAGTAAAATAATTTGAATCGAGAAATAAACTATAATTTCATCCTGTTTTAGCAGATAATTTAAAATGTATACACAATGTACAAGTAGATCGGCAAAGCTGTATCATTTACAGTGAGTAATATGCAGTGAATGATATGGATTATATCTCACTGATAAAACACAGTATTTCATCAGTTAGCATAAAATAAAAAAGCAAATAGAGCTCAATTGTTCTTTTTATTCTTTGTTGAATCAATCGTCGTGCGCTGTGGACGAGGACAAGTTTTGAGGGAACAAATCCAATATATGCAACGTCGGCTAGCTCTGAGGTTTAACCTCCACAACAAAATGTGCCAAAGATGCAACCACTCCCTCAGATTTAACCTCAATTACTAGCTCATTGTGGTGATGAAATCTTTAAGGAATTTTCATGTCATATTACCCACAGCCATTTGAAAATATATCAAATACTAAATATATTTGTACTATACAATTAAATTCTATTTATTTGATTAAAATTTGAATTTTATCTTATAAAATTAACATTGCTTCTCGTTGTATATCGTCAAATTTTCAATGCTTTAATGTTCAGATTCCTATAAATAGAACCCCAATTGCGTCAGCCTGATAGTTAAACACCCAAGGAACTGGACAGAACAATGACAACTTACAAGAAGACATTCTTTATTTTCTTTCTAACATACTTATTGAAAAAGACGCTGCATTTTTTTAATTTAAAGCCGTGTTTATTTTACCAGGTCTTACTCTGAAATCTAAATCCAATCGTAAGTTTATTTCAAAACTGAAAGGAAATATACATTCATGCCAGTCTTTTAAAGGAGAAAACACTTTTACTATTATTAAATGTACAAGATACATCTTTTGTGGTTCATAATCCTAATCAAATTATGTGTGAAGGAGATCTATTTCATACTAAGACAGGAAAATGGAAACATAAGTAGGAGCTTTATTAATAATTTCCAAAGATGATATGCAAAAAATAAAAGATAATTAAATGTCTTTGTAGATTTTACATGTGAAATTCAATAACACAAAGCAACATCCTGCAGAGTGTCGGGAAATGGGAAGCACTAGACTTTAAGGCAATAGTAAGGATGAATGGTAACTTTGTTTCTAAATAATCATGTCTGTTGTAGACTAATCTAACCTATATATGTTCGCAAGTACAACATGATGGTACATTCCTATTCAGATTTATTTCTTACATATAAAAAGCATAATACTATATACACACTTCTTTTATATTGTTCACACTTTCAGCACGTTGAAGATCACGGCAGTGACATATGCTTTAATATGAATACTTTCCTTAGACGGCATTCGGCAAAACTTTTATGGCTCCAGGTCGACACTTGTCATGAGGCAGATTGTTTAGTTTACATTATTTATTTATAGTAATATAGAACAATATCTAGCAAGATTATCTTGAAGCACTAAACACAGTCAAGGTAAGTCATAGCAGACTCGGTTGACTAAATTTGCTAATGAGAGGTTCCGAAGTGTGAAGCAAAAATGACGTGCGTTCGCACTGGCTAAAGTAGAACATTATTATACATGTAGTAAACTTGAATGGATTTCATTTTCCAAATTATCAAAAATTATATCAAAACTGGATATAAGTACGGAAAGCAGCCATACGAGACTTAAAAACGGCTGTTTGGTAGATAGTAAAATCTATAGAAGTCTATATGTCCTCTGGAACCAAAGAACGCAACCAAAACAAATAATAGTTGATTCGGTTTTGCTGCGTCTGCTCATGAGAGGTATTGAAATATGAAACACCCTTCACATCCCGCAGAATTTCTGAAAAAAAGATGAGCACCATGTGTTTTGACGCTTTGAATGGGCTTGCTTTTTCACATCATGTTAAATGTATCGCATCATTTCAGAAGCATCTTGGAGAATTTGTAAAAGCCAAAACGTGGAACTTTTTTTTTTAAACAGCCGTAACGTGATAAATGTCAATAAATAGTTTTAAATGACGTAGAAAGACAACAAATTTTATTTTAGAAATACTATATCTCATCCAGTGATTTGTCGTTGAATAAAATCATTGTTTGGAGTTCAGATGCGAAGGAATCATGTCACGAGGGCGCAACCCGAGTTATATAATAATACGCATCTGAACGACAAACAATGATTTTATTCAACAACAATTTACTGGATGAGATATTTTATTTCTTAAAACGTAAACCACAGCACTGTGTACACAAAAAAATATGTTACTTGTATGTTCATATAGATATTATGAAGCAAAAGTTCATTTTTCAATAATTATGAATTATAGTCGGATGTATCTGAAATACATTTCTTTACAAACTACAAATACTGTAACGTGTAATTTAATTAAAAGTTTTCAATGTAAGGATCATTTTGACATGCTATTGATCCAAAGTCTGGTGGGAGCAGACAGTGTGTGTTTGGAAAGTCAAAATTGGACGTGAACCAAAGACAATTTATTCCTAAGTGGATGAATACGAATTAACATGCTTGTAATAATGCATTCTTGTTATAAACCGCAAATGTCCCGCCTTGTTTTCTCTTATAGATTTTTTAATAAGCAAATACCATATTTGTATAAAATACCAGGTTAAGTTTTTAGCCAATAGATTCATCTTATAGTAGTGAAGCCATGTGAAATTGATATATTGGTACTTTCTTCTTGTTTTTCTACAGCTCTTATTGGTTTAAGCAAAGCTTCATGCAAACGATTGCGCGTATTTATGGGTTTTTTTCAGATTTCAGTGTAGAAGATTGACTACCTTGGTCAAAGAGTCATTTGCCTCTTATACAGAAGAACAAATATATTTTCATTTCATAATAAGGTAGTTTTAAAGAATCCATAAGAAATGGAGGATAACTTAAGTGTTACCACCGCTTTTTCTCTGTACAATCTGTATAATAACTATGACGACGAGAGGATGTTACAAGAATACGAGCTTCCGGAATTCATGCTCCCATTCTTTTATATCAACGATTCTTACAGAGATATTGCCGATGCACTGGTACGTTTGAGAATGTTTTTTAAGTTTATTTTGCACTTTTTACCAATCATAATATGTGTTTCATTTCTTGGAAACTTGAAAGGATTTACCTCATTCAACAGAACTCTATATCGTTTGGCTGCACAAATACATTGAATGAATATCTCATTGCCTTTACATTCGTAGAACGGACATATTCGACGCTTGATTGCAAACGTCGCCGTGTTATACCTAATGGGAGCCATTATGTTTATGTGTGGCAGTTAGTCATCATCTCTACGGAGAGAGCTATTAGCGTATTAATACCACACAGAGTAAGATATGTTTGTTCAGTAGGTACAGCAAGAACAACCGTTACTGCGGTTTGTGCGGTCAGTCTCTTATTTGGAATCTTCATAAATAGCTTACATTACGTAGATAATAATTCTGAATTTATATATACGTGCATACTACATCAGAAGATAAAAGCATTTTACAGTATTTTCTTAAAAATGTACAATTACATACCCTTCTTTATTCCATACACATGGAGTTTTGTTGCACCATTGTGATTAACATTACGCTTGCGAAAAATAAAATGAAATCTTCAAATAACAGAGCTTGGAATTTGGTAACTCTTACTTTTATGGTCTTAAACATTATTTTCCTGCTAACGAATGTCCACATCATATATTCAACATAATGTACTATGCCAGATACTCGACGATTACTGGTCATTCGTCGGCACTATAGATGCCAAACTTGTCACGTCGGCAATAACGTTACTGATGGATGCCAACAGCGCCGTAAACGTGAGAGCGGTACTAGATTCGGAAGGCCAAATGAAACACATTTTCAATCAAAGAATAGTGCACATTTGAAATTTTCTGTTACCATTGGTTCAGCAGACCCGTTAAACCTGAGTAAAAATTTGTTGGATGCATATGAAAGACGACAAATTTACATTTTGACCGAATACCAATATTGCTACCTATGTTTTATTTACTAAACAGAGGCGTTATATAAGCTGAATGGCTTGTGATCACAAACATAAGATAACCGAATATATGAATTAATATCTTAATAGATATGTTCACACGCAGTTGATATTGACTTGTGTCCCCATGACATCTATCTATCTTCTGCTTATACTCAAGACTGATGTGCTGGTGGTGTCAATTTAACAAGCACAGATCATACAAGTAGATCTATTCAAATAACTAATAAAACTAGTACGTAAAAGGATAAGTCGAGGAAGACCATTGGGGTCCTATTGATACAATATGAGAGAGATATTTGTCATTATCAGTAGAGACAAAACCGTGACATCAACCTTACTCTGGAAATACAAATGGGAGTAACTGCTTTAAATCATACCTAAAAACTGGAAAAATTGATATAACTTTCGTCTACGTTTGCATCCACTCATCTGCGAAAACTCCGTTGCTCAAGGAATGCTTGAACAACCTGCACCTTCTGTATTGTATGCTGCCGGACTACTTTCATTAATATACATGGCCTGACACAGTTCTATAGAAAATTCCCTTAGTTCAAACTTAATATCAATCAACATTGAAGATTTCGTTCAATAACAAAACAACAAACAAAAAGGTAGAGGTATATATTAAAAGGGTCATTAAAACAGTAGCTATAGATCTGGGATTTTGTATTCGGCTGTCGTGGATTTTGCAAGGTCGGATTCCCATCTGGGAAAAATTCACTCGAGCCGAATACAGCATCCCAGAACGAGCTACTGTTATAATAACCCTTTATAGTGATATGTGTATGGCATCTATATATACATATAAAATATTACAAATTAAACACCCGACCCAACGGGCCATAATGTCACCTTTCATAAATATTTAACAATATTTCACATACATGAAACTTGAAATATATGACTAAAACAAAAAGAATCATATTTTTTATTATCAAATTGGAACTATATTAAATTCAAAAGAAACATGAAAAATATAACACATGTCTTGAAACTTTATTTATAAAATTATCAATGCTTCGCGTTGTTTATCGTGCAATTTAAAACGATTGCAAAGCATCTGAACGGTGAGCAATTACAACAAGGCACTGGTTATTTTCAGTCTAATAATTCTGATTATTAGAAATGACGATGCAAATTATACGAAAAATTAATCCATGTACACTTTACAGGGCCTTGTTAATACAGCACAAAATTAGTCCCCGAAACCAGAGAACTCATCCTCGCAACGTAATTTCAAAACGGAAAGGAAATAGTCCCTTTTAATCGTCTTTTTAAGGAAAAACGTCTTCCTTTGAGGTTCGCAAAGCTAATTAAATTATTTGCGAAGAAGATATATTTCAATGTCATGGTAATAGAAATGCGTGGTCATACATGTCACGGAATAATGGTAACATAAGTAGAAACTTTAAATAAATTAGAATGATTAATGTCATTATAGATTTTACATCTGATACTCAATAACACAATGTAACTTTCGTTTTATTAACAACCTTCCAGAGGGTTGGGAAAGGAGAAGTACCAGACGTAAAGGCAACAGTAAGGGTTTACCGTAATTTTTTTACTGTTCATGTCTGTTGCAGTTTATATCAGGATACTATGCAAATATAAATGCGCAAACGCAACTTGATTTTAGGGCAGTCCTTTTCCGATTTATCAGTTTTTATATCTTAATTATATTATAAGTTACATAAACATCTACAAAACTTTTGTCAGTATGTCCGCACTGTCCACACTTTGAAAATCATGACAGTGTCATACGCTTTAATACTAGTATGGCATAGCGTACTTTTCTTATGACGGTAGTTGGAAGAACTTTTATTCCTCTTGTAGACATTTTTCATAAGTTAGAATGTTTAGTTTACATTACTTATATAGTTATGTAAGATAAAATCTAGAAAGATTCATTTGAAAGAATAAGAACGCAACCAAATTAAATGATAGCAGACTCATTTTACGACATGTCCAGAAGTGTGCAACGCCCTTCGTGAACACGACCGATTCTGCCTTTGCGACCAGTGTAGATCATGATCAGCCTGTGCATTCATTCTCCTCTTTGATCGGCGAATACAAAGACCTTATAACAATGTTACATCTATTATGCCCCGCCTTATTCTGTCTTTGATAACAGTGTCAGTATATATCATAATTCTATGAAGTACCATATCTAGCCAATAGAGTCGTGAAACATCGTGAGATTTATATATTTGCTGCATCTTATTGCATTTCTTCAGATTTTATTGGCTAAACCAGGTTATAGCATATCTTCACGTGCACGATTGCGTATATTAATTTAGATTCCAGCTGAATAACTGTTAGCGTAGTCAAAACAACAGTCGCATAAACAGCAATATTAATAATATTCGTTGTAAAATTTGTTTAAAAGAATCCATAAGACATGGAGGATATATTAAATGTTACAAGCACCGCATCTCCTCTGTACTATGTTTACAACGACCATGTCGGCGGCGAGACGACGCTTCTACGAAACATGTCACTGGAATACAATTTGTATTTCGGTTACAACGACGACATTCGCAAAGAAATAAGTAAAGCCATGGCGCGATTGATAATGTTTGCAAACTTCCTTTTTCATTTTTTCCCAATTATGATATGTGTTTCATTTTTTGGAAACTTGCTTGTTATAGTTGTAGTCCTTCACAAAAAGAAAGGATTTACTTCTACAGAACTCTATATCGTTTCGCTTGCAGTGGCAGATCTTCTTGTCAACTGCACAAATACACTGGACGGATATCTCTCTAGCTTTGGATTCGTAAAAAGGACATATTCGACTCTTGATTGCAAACTTCGCCGGATTATACCAGTGGCAAGTCATTTTGTATCCGTGTGGCAGTTAGGTGTCATCTCAACGGAGAGAGCTATCAGCGTATTAATACCACATAAAGCGAGATATATTTGTTCAGTTGGTACAGCGAGATCGGCCGTTATAATGGTTTGGGCAGTCAGCCTCCTGTTAGGAATCTTCATGAATGCCGTATCATACGCACACAGTTATTCTGATAATTTTGTATCAAATGAACTTTACTGCAAAATTTATCCAGAGGCAATAGCAGTTTTCGATGTCTTTTTAGAAATATACAATTACATACTCTTCTTTATTCCATACACATGGATTTCCTGTTGCACCATTGCGATTATCATCACGCTCGCAAAACGTAAAATGAAATCTTCAAACAAAAGTGTTGCAAGTTCTGTAACCCTCACTTTGATCACATTAAACATTATCTTCTTGTTAACCCAGGGTCCTCATCATATATACTACATAATGCAATCCACAGGATACTTTGACCACCACTCGTCAATTGTCTATATGATAGATATCAACCTTGTCATTTCAGTCACAACGTTTTTAATGGATGCCAACAGCGCGCTTAACGTGTTCGTATATTTCCTGAGCGGTAGTAGATTCAGAAATGATGTCAAACACCTATTTAAACTTTCGAGACTGTCTCCACCACGTTCATTTGCAGACTGAACCATCAGCGGGAGCCAGCGTTCAAAAAATAATTCCGGTAGAGACAGACACTAACAATGAAACTGATTGGGTTTTAAGCAGATTCAACGTCGTGATAAAGAAACACGAGTTTAATGCAGAATTGTGACATGTAATATTGATTGTGTGACGTTTTCCCACATAATGATGTAAGTAATTAAAAGGCTCATTACAACTTTACAGCGTGTACAAAACTTTACGATACATGTATCTTATATAAATTTTGTAAATATGAATAGGCAGGAAAAAATCCGTATTGTACCTTTTGTATTGTATTTTGCCGAAGGACGTTCATACAATATGCATTACCTGAAACAGTTCTAGAAAAAGCACACATGAAAACTTCATTTAGTTTAATTTTAACATCGGTAAATATTGAAAGGTTTCGTTCGATAACAAAACAACAACAAACAAGAATGTAAATGTATATAATAAAAGGATCATTATAACAGTGGCAAGATCTTGGATTTTGTAGTCGGCTTTCGTAGATTTTGCAAGGTCGGATCGTACTCGGCGCTTGCGCGTCTCGTGAGATCCGATCTGGCAAAATCCACTCAAGCCGAATACAGCATCCCAGATCGAGATACTGAATCAGATATAATAACCCTACAATACATATAGAGTATATGGGTTTGTTTCTGATCAGTGTGGGATCGAAATATCGTTCACTAGTGAACAGCCAATTCAATATTTTCACATATTGGCATACTTAGCCACTAGTGAACAATTTAAGACATGGTGTTCAACAGGGATGGAACCCACGATCTAAAATCTCGAAATAAATAATTTATTCATGCACAAAAATAGCCTGATACATGCCGTACAATTGTTACCATACAAAGTGGTTTTATATAAAGGGGTACTCATATATTTCAAGAAATGAATTCATGACTTGTTTATTCGATTCCAATTTATTAATTAAATGAAACAATCAGAGACTATTTTGTCGAATTGCATTTTCCTGCAGTTGTTGCTGACTATATGTGTAATCGCGAAAACATATCATAAATCGTCCAGTTAAGAATTTGATCATGAAGCTTTAATTATCTTTCCATGTGCGTGGTAAAAATCAGTAACATCAAAAATAACAACAGGAACGTGACATTTTAAAGTAATCGAAGATATAATTCTAAGCTGGCATACCTATGTATAGAAAGATGCCAATTGCGCACTCACATCATCAAAGTAGGAAACAGTATTTCTGTTATAACTAAGCATGTCAGTGACATGTGAGATATGTTTTTTCTACAATGATTTTAGAAAAAATAATATATGATCCACCATTATACATACGTATCCCCCTAAACAACCGATGTGCTTTGTAGTTGACAAAAGCTAGTTTATTACATTTTTCTGTATGTTTGCGTAGAGATTTCCGGCTCGTCAGTATAAGTGCCCTGTGATATGATTGCTTTAGAACAAATTTTGCTTGCTTTTATTCCCCAATATATGTAGTTAAAGTGTGATTTATACTGTGATTTCTTCGAACTTAAAATTTATGTATTGTACATTTTGTTAAAAATCACGGTTAAGTTCTTTTGATGGCACATCTAACTACACTCAATAGTGGAGTTGATAATAATTCCACATTTGATAAGCTCTCGTGTGATACTTCCTTCTTCTTAACCGTCTTTTCATTTGTTTTGGCCATTCAGCATTCCGTTTGTGCAACTGGTGTAGATAAGGATATTAAGTAATCTGTTGTATTTTAATCATTTTAACTTCTGGTATTAAATGATTTAGTATGTATGAATTATGAAGAATATAATGTGGTAATTTGTTAAACTATGTGCTAATCAAATTATTTTTCTTACAGCTCTTATATATTTGTTGCTAATTGTTTGTACTTGTTTTCGGCAGTCGATTTAAAAGCTCGGTCAGGGCTTGTGTTGTGTTGTTATATGTCTTGCCTACTTGAAATAAAACGTATTTTATCTTATCTTATCTTATCTTATCTTATTACTTTATCAACGCCTTCGAAATTTTAATCAATGTTATGATGAATGAGACGGTTACTATAACAATTACTACAAACACCTGAGATATCATACATTTCTTGCATTCCAGACAGGAATTTTCAATGTTTTCTGTCTGTAATAGAAAAACATCTCATACGCTACTACATATATTATAATAAAATAGTGTACAAAAGGCATTAGCTATTTCCATCTGCAACTACAACCAGTGAAAATTTCTTATCAAACCGAGTCTACTATTTCTAACCAAACCGTGTATGCATTTATTTTTCTTTGTTGCATTCTTTGCTTCCAAAGGATCTTTTTACAGATTTTATTAACCATCACAACAGCAATCTTTAAGTGCCGTGTGGCGGCAGTAAAAAGTCTCCCCGTACTTGGATTCAGAGTTGTTATATTTTCTGGTCCTTTGGGATCATGTAGTTTATTCAAAATATGTGATACAGCTTAAGCCGGTGCTAGTGGGCGTGAGAGGTGTTGCACATTTCATTACCTCTCATGAACAGACTCAATCAAACCGAGTCTGCTATTATTCTTCTTGGTTGCATTCTATGCTTCAAAAGGATCTTTTTACAGATTTTATTATAGTAAATGCATTTTTCATTTGTAAAGATTCTTTGAAGTGTATAAGCTCTTCAACAACCATCAATCATATATGTATACTCTGATTAGCGCTTTTAGTAACATAATATGCATTTTATGATAATTACTTAATACAGTCTTCGGTCTAATTAGTAACTTTTCTTCTCGTTTTTTTTTTATTTTTCGCGGCGGGGGGGGGGGGGGGGGGGGGGGGGGCAGAGAGCGGGGTGAAGCTATACCGGTTGAATTATATGTCAAATGGAGAATTAACAGATTTTGATTATGGTGGAAGACCCCTTGAGCCCCTCCGTGATAAATACTTCTGAGTCGGGCGCCTACGTTTAACTACTGACCTTCCGCAAGCGAGGGATATAGCTATGAACACATCTGCGGATGTCTCTAAAATTGTTCTTGTACTTTTAGCAGGTGTAAATGTTGAGTTCTGCTCAATCCGGGGCTAGAGGGCGTGGATTGTAGCATGCACTTGCACTACCGTCCATGGACAGGCTCAATCAAACCGAGCCTGCAACATTTTCGTTTTTGTCGTGTTGAGCGACCTGTAGAGTTTACACTTTTTCTATTTTCCTCACATGGGAATTCTACGCCCAAAAGAGGTTCGAACCCACATCAATGAGGGACAAGTGATTAGAAATCAAGAAACGTAACAATACGGACACTGAAGCCCCTATTAATGATATGAAGTGTGACCTTCAGTTTTAAGCTAGGGCTCTGGCTTTTGCACATGGCAAGTCACCTCATATTTTGGGGAGCATTTGTGCCAAGAAACTAATGGATTGCAGAGCTACAAACCCAACAGGAAATTAACTTAACTGAAAATTGACATGAATGTGTGATCTTGACCTTTGAGTCAAGGGTTTAAGTTTTGCGCATGTCGTCTTTTTATGGTGAACATTACTGTGAAGTTATACTACCACCCCTTCCTGGATAACAAAGTTATTTACCAGAAGGAAAATGAAAAAGAATAAAGAATAAAACCCTTTCTTGGATAACAAAGTTATTTAATATCAGAAAAAAAATAAAATAAAACCCTTTTGACCTCCTAGAGATCGATGAAGGCATTTCGCTTATTGAGGTTTACATACATGTGCTATAATTGACAACTGAATAGGATAGTGCATGGCGATTTATGGGGATATGAGCCGCCGTGAGAAAAATATTGAGATATATAGAGACGTATTTCTCCTCGGCCTAGTGACCGGTTGAATTAAAAATGAAAGGTATGATGTTATATATAAAATTAATACTTACACTACAATAACTCCTGGATAGACAAATTAGATTTAAAAATTACTCCCAGGGAACCTGTAGCATTCTCACAGTGAATTTAAATAGATGAACATATGATCAGATATTTTAGTCTTCCATTCCATTTACAGGCAAAACATTTTCTGTCTTTTTCAGTCCTTAGCATTATATTTGAGAAAAGAGTTATAAGGTCAATTTGTGTCACATTTGCAGCGTACGTCATTTCGCCGCTAGCAGCCTGTTTGGCATATGTTTGCCTTCCCGTCACGGCGTTCGTCGATGTACGCTTGTCTTGCATGTTAGATTAAAACGTATAAACATTCGGTGTGATTAATACCTGTATACATATAAAACTTACCATAACACTGTACATGTCAAGCTACATTTCGCTAAATTATTTTAAACAGATTTTAATAGGAAACCAAACCTTAATCCAAATGTTAGTATAAACGTAAATCGAAAACGGAATACTGAATTCGTAAATGTTATTTGCAAATAATGGTCTAAGGGAGATACTATTGCATTACTATTGGATGATATTGTCTCCCCTAGACCACAAATTAGCCTAAAATTTTACGAATTCAGTATTCCGTTTCGTTAGAAAGGTCTAAAAAGGTGGATAATTGGCGTATTCTAGTGTACACGACAACCAAACGTATCAAATAAAATAATGCTTTAACATCCACAGTCTTCAATTAGAGGACATAAAACACTAAGTCCTGCTGAGATACAGAGATTCAAACGAATTCATTAGAAATGAAATGTTGGTATGTTTTTAATTATTTGTAAATGGTGCATCAAGGATAAGTAATAATAACAAGAGCTGTCTCCATAGGATAACTCATGCCCCCGATGGCACTTTGAATAAATATATAGTTATGGCCGATGTTAGAGTTTAGGACCTTTGACCTACGGAACTGGGTCTTGCGTGCGACACGTCGTCTTACTGTGTCACACATTCATGCGTAGTTATTTTAAAATCCATGCATGAATGACAAAGATATTGAACGGACACGCCCATCAATGCACTATCATGAAAAATGACCTTTAACGTCTAAGTGTGACCTTGACCTTTGAGCTACGGACCTGGGTCTTGCGTGCGGCACGTCATCTTACTGTGGTACACATTCATGCCAAGTTATTTGAAAATCCATCCATGGATGACAAAGATATGGACCGGACACGCCCATCAATGCACTATCTTTTAACGTGTAAGTGTGACCTTGACCTTTGAGCTACGGACCTAGGTCTTGCGCGCGACACGTCGTCTTACTGTGGTACACATTCATGCCAAGTTATTTGAAAATCCATCCATCGATAACAAAGATATGGACCGGACACGCCCATCAATGCACTATCCTTTAATGTCTAAGTGTGACCTTGACCTTTGAGCTACGGACCTGGGTCTTGCACGCGACACGTCGTCTTACTGTGGTACACATTCATGCCAAGTTATTTGAAAATCCATCCATCGATGACAAAGATATGGACCAGACACGAAAATTGCGGACAGACTGACACACAGACCGACAGACGGTTCAAAAACTATATGCCTCCCTTCGGGGGCATAAAAATAATAAAACGTTGTGAACAATTTCTTTTGAGAACGTCAACCGACACATGCATGTAACGTACTGATATACTGACAGGGTATCGTTAGAAAGTAGGTAATTTAAACATGTGTTCTATATACGATGTAGTGTAGTTTAGTGGTTTGTACGGAATTCTGGTTTATTTATTAATATCCTACCGTCGCTATCATCGCCAATCGCTTACGTATAAAATCGCAATGGAAGAATAGGGTGACAGGGGGGTAAGATAGTAGGATGGGAAAGTAGAATGAGCAGTCGTAGGATGGTATTATATTCTTATCGTGCTATACTACTTAACTGCACTATCCTACAATCTTTATTCTACTATAACATTGTCCAAATGTCATTCCATCCTACTATCGAGCCATCGCTCTTCGTCCTGTCTTCTCGCGTTGTATAATTAGAAGCCATTTGCGGGTTTGTCTGCTTGAATCATCAGACTGAAACTGTAAATTTGAATTAAAATAGCTTTACCTTTATTACTGAGCTTTTGCTTTATCTTATAATACAGTAAGATAGTTCTGGTAGGATTGTAAAAGAGCGGCGGAAGGTAAAGAATGGTCGAATAGTTGGTAGGATGGTAGGGTAGTAGAATGGTAGGACAGCAATGGTATGATAAAAGGATGGTAGTATATTATGAGAGAAGATATCATCCTACCATCGCTAAACTACAAATCTACTATCCCGTTATTCCACCATCGTGTTTTCATGATTAGGCGGTGGGCGATAGCAAGATATGAAAAGAAAACAGTATTCCGTAGTATCGGACGAGATATACATTGACTTTCTCAGTAATCTATGTTGGGTGTGTTCAAATCGTCATATCAAACTCGGCATGAGGCATATAGATATATTCATCCAGAAAGCCATTTTAATCACACAAGGTATCCAGCCCTCAAATAGCAAGTACTATACAACAGTGCTATGGTAATATATATCAGAAATGGATGCCTGGTGAGCTCATATAATTTTGGTATTATTTGAAAGTGTATTCCCTACTGAGAAAGAAAATATGCATGAAAAAATATGTTACAGAATTTATATTTTTTACTTTAAAGTCTTCAATGATATTTCAACAGAAAACCAGTTATTACAAGGTAAGATTTATCATTTTGCAGTCAAAAATCAACATGATTGTAATGATTCTTGCATATTATTATGGTCATTTTATTTACTAATTCAGGTTCAACAAACACAAAAAGACCATGGGGTGACCAGGCGTCGAAATGTTACCTATTTGTGGATCGGATGTATACACTACTCAGTATTGTAGTTAAAATACACATCGTTGATTGACGGATTTCTCAATAACTTGATCAAAGTCTCATTTCTGCTTTTTAACACCTAATTATTGTTAACCTTTCTCAAAATATTTAGATTTTCATACACAAAAATGCTATATCAGTTTTGATTTCCATTGTACTCATGCACAATCAGAATAAAAACCCAAAACTTCCTTAAAAGTCACCGAGTAAATTCCAGTTTGACTTGAGCGTTTGGACATTATTTTGCAATTGAAATTTGTATTAAAATGAGCTTTGTAAAACCTTAAATATCAAAACAACTTGTTTGTCTTATCTTTTGATATTTCCTGCAATATAGATGTTTTATATTTCTATCGAATTAAATAGAATAATTGCAATATATATATTTAAGAAAATCCAACTTATTCTCAGCGTAAAGTGTGAAATTAAGTATTTTTACAGTTACAGTAAAGGTCAAGTAAGCTATATAATAATGGATCATTTGAATGCGCAAACATATCTAACATAGTGCCTTTGCATTTAAATGTAGTATGAGCACTAGTTAATGTCAAAATATTCTAATGTCCTATTCAAGAGAAAATATATTGGTCTCATCATTTACATAATATTGTGACGACATAACAGCAGATCTGTAGAAAAAAAGTTCTTAGGTGACACTACATTCTCTGATTTTCGAAAGAATATCTGGTCGACTATCAAATAGCCATGTATTTATGAAATCCTTAAAAATATAAACATCATTCCCAGCGGACAGGTTCTCACTGCTTATAATCGATTATGATTTTTTTTCTAGCTTTGATATTGATTTCTTAGTACATTGTAAAGCTACTTCAAGGGCATTTAGACTGTATTTGAATTCTTAGACTTGTTTAGTTATGTCTTCCATCACACAATGGTGTGGGAGACATATTGAATTACTCCTGTCTCTCTCCCTCCCCCCCCCCCCCTCTCTCTCTCTCTCTCTCTCTCTCTCTCTCTCTCTCTCTCTAAGTCGAACATTTTTTATCCGATCTTCACCAAACTTGAACAAAATATGTTTGCCAATAAGTGCTCGGAAAAAGTTCGATAACTAGCCAAATCAGCTTAGGCACTTCGGAATTATGGCCCTTGAAACTTGTTTTTGATAATCAAAGCACTGAAAGTCTGATAAGGCAGTTGAGGTATTAGTGCATGGTTGACACATATACTACTATTCAGATGATTAGGCAGTTGTGGGAGACATGCGCTTTTCTCAAAAGCAGATCAAGTTTAATTATGATTTGTTTATTTTGTTTATATTGCACTGATTTTATCATTAGCGTTTTCAAGTCATTCGAGAAGCAGTCTGTAATTTGATTGTATACGTACTTAGAAACTACTTATTTTCAATGTTATAAGTAAAATGGTTTCTAAGATTGTGTTCTTAATGTTTGAAAGAAATTCAAGATATCAAAAAGTTTACTTTAGAACAGATTGTAACTTCAAACTGTGTCAACATGTTAACTGATATTTCAAAACAAAGTTTGCACGGTATCAATAAATGTTGTATCATCAGCATTCGGTATTTACTTTATTTCTTTTCCATCTCACGTTATTTGAGACAGGATCTGCTTAAATCAAAGTTTATAGTCGCAATGTCCTGTTATATTTTAAACTACAATTATTGTCATTTAATAATATATTGAAGACATCCAAGTTGCTTTTGTTCAGTTCTAAGCAATAGTTTCGTGAGCTGGGTGCGTATTGTAATGATGCACGAGAAAAAATTGCAAATGGTTAGTAAATGTATGTTTTCCTTTTTATGCTATATTGCTTTATTTAATTAGGATTTGTAAAAGATTGGACTGTATGTTAGGCAAAGTCAGCCATCTTCTATGACTCCTATAAAATGAAGACCGCACACCGAAATCGAGTTCTTTAACACAGATGGTAGTTATCCGTTTAAGAGGTTAGAGAGGTCACGATTTAATATTTTTCTTGTATTTTTACATGTACCCACATTCTACTCCAAAACCAAATCTTACTTTAAGATAACTTAAACAGGGTTGCAATATAGGCCCGTTCCGATTTTTGAAATACTCTGCCTTACAAGCAGACTAGATGTGAATGTCTTACGTCTACTTCAAGGGCCAAAACTCAACAGCGACAAAGGCTATCCACCTGGTTATCAAACATAGACAAGATAGTTGTAAACATTGCATAAAATCTGCTAACGACATTAACCTTTAGACTGCCGGTAAGCATTTCTGCCTTTGCAACCTGGGCAGACTATGATCAGCCTGCACGGCATGGTCTGCACAATTCGTTATTTAGTCAGTAAATTTTCAGTAAACTCCCCTTCCAGTCATAAATGGTACTGCCCATATTGAATGGTAGACTAGTCCATTTTAAAAATAAAGCAGAGTAAAGATTAATTGGACACTATCATTTTGTTTTCAAATTTTGCGTTGTTCAAGCATCCTTATTCAAGACTGACTGAGGATATCTGGCTGGTTAGTAACCTTAGCCTTCCTAGCATGAAGGACGGCACTCTCCCTGTTTAGCTAACCTGCACACCTATTACAGGGGGCAACAGTGAAATATTGTTATTACTGTCAGTCTCAATGTCAATTACTGTAGGACATACGGTCTTGGGTCTCTTCGGTTCATAGGGGCGCAGGGACGGGTGCTGGCAAGAGGGCACGTGTCACCTAATCCTGGCTAAACTTGACACATTTTTAATTTAACACTGAAATTTTACGAAACGTTTGGTTGTGTCCCGCAATAATTTTGAAAATATAGGTTGTGCCCCTCAATCCCAATACACTTCTTACGGGCCTGGTTCGGGAACACAACACTGGCTTTGTGAATCAAATTCTGTCTCATACTGATCAGTTACATTCATCTGGATACTCAAAAGAATTTGCAATGTTTGCTAGATCTATACGTTAAATGTAGGTTTTGAGAACCCTGAATCGATTTTAAATACTCTATAAAATTGAAATCTGTTTTAGGGTTATTTCGAGAAGGAGACAAAACCATAAGGGACAGAAAACCTGGCAATGCAAATTTACAGTTCAAGTAAGGGAGAGTCACAATGCCTATAGGCAATACCTATACCTGTAGACACCGCCACAATGACATATTAGTGGAACAACCTAATTTAAGAAAAGTGGTCTGCCTCAGTGTAATGTGAACATTTCAATAACGAGGACAGTATCCGCTGGATTGACTGAAACAACGAGGATTGTATCATGGTACATCGTCAGATGTATCCCTTTTTCGAAAGCAATGGCTAACACACTGCTTGCTTTCCTTTTTCCTAATATAATCCTAAATAAT